>NW_017537634.1:639930-686818 GCF_001853355.1 Bactrocera latifrons | reverse complement strand
ACCCAGGCTTTTTTTAAAAATTGAAAATGGGCGTGGCGACGCCCACTTATGGACCAAAAACCATATCTCAGGAACTACTCGACCGATTTCAATAAAATTCGGTATGTWATATTTTCTTAACACCCTAATGACATGTACGAAATATGGGTGAAATCGTGGGCGATAACTCATTGGACTTTAGCTAAATACTAAAATAAATTAGTTTTAAATTAATATTTTACTGAGTAGTATTATTATTATTAATTTTTCTTTTTTGATTGCAACGCATCTTTCAATCGGGTTCATATCAGGAGACTGGTCGGACAATTTCATAACATAGACTTATTATTCCAAAAACCAATCCTTCACAACTTTGAGGGCGTGTCTGGGGTGATTGTCATGATGAAACTGCCAATCAGGCTGCATTTTTTGGATAGCGAGGTAACATTTGGGTTTGCAGTATATTTTTATATTGGAACTCGTCCATATTCCTTTCTATTCTGTAAATAGGTCCTACTTCCTCACCAGAAAAGCATCCCCAAACCATTATACCACCCATAACATGCTTGACTGCACCCTGCAAATGTCGACGTCTAAACGCTTTCCTGTTCTTCGTGTCTTCGTAAACCTGTCATTTCATCTGAGTTCTGCATATTAAATTTGGACTCATCTGAAAATAATTTCGACTTCCATTGCTCTACAGAACGATTGATATGCAGTTTCGCAAAGTCAAATGTGCTAACCGATTTTTTTGGAAATATATGGTTTTTTTCGCAGCACGGAAGCTAAAATGACCAGCAACAATTAAGTTATCTACAACTGTTTTTGCTGATATCTTTGCATATTTTTTAAACTCGCGCACTATTCGCAAGTCATCCTTCACCGAATTGACTCTAGGATGTCTTCTAATATTAAGTTTTTTAATAGCAGAAACAGTTGATATCCCCAGATAATAATTTTTGTAAAACTTCTTTACCACACTTTTTTTGTGAATTCGCTTAAAATTAATAATTTAAGTTCAGTTGAATGTGCTTTGCTTACCACTTTTATCTAAACTAATTTTTAAGTAGCATTATTCGGGAAAAGTTTATATCTTTCACAACACACCCGTTCTCATTATAATAATCAATTCGAAGAAGTGTGATCTACGATTTATAATTATAAGTACCTACAAAATTAATTTCTCGCCAGATAACGGTAAATTAATTCATTGGAAATGATTATTTCGATATACAGAGTGTTAGTCCAATGAGTTATGTCGCACGAATTTTTTACTTTTTTTCTAATTATAACTTATAAATCTTACATAAAAGTTGAAATTAAGTGTTTCTTAATATAGAAATTGCGATCTTTCTTTTGCAAAAAAAAATTATTCTTCCAATGCATCTATATAAAGAGTTATGACAGAATATATGAGAGACTCGAGTTAGTCCAATGAGTTTTGTCCGACACTGTATGTATGCATGTACAAACGCGCTGAAAAACTTTTCAATATAATCAACAATTTGTTCAAGACCCAGCACAGAGTTTTTAAGAGTTGTAGTCAGGAATATTTACTTGTATTTGCTTCTCTGTGCTCCTGACGTTTATGTATATTTTACATGGTGTTGACAGTGATAAAAAGGTTTTAAAGCATAATTGAAAAAAAATAAAAAATAATAATATTAGTTCGTGCGACTTCTACTTTTCACTGAGCGTTCACACACCCTCATACTAATGAACGATAATTCAATACGCTCGGTTGTTATCTTAAGAAGGTCTGTTATCTTGATACACCTCATTTTACAGACACATAATATTATTTGTGGATTTTTTGGTGTTTTGATGCCTTAATATCTCATGAATCTGAAGGGTAACATATTTCGAGGTTCCCTAAATTTTTAAAGAAAAAATACAGAAACTTCAAGTTTAACAAAGCAACATCAAGCTCGGTGAAGCGGGCTGGGTACGCTATTACTGAATAAAAATACCATAACTGCTTAACATGATTCACTCGCGATCTGTCGAAAAAAAGGCTATTGAAAATGTACCTCTACCTGCATTATCCGTTATATAAATATATATTTTAGAGTGTTACCAACAACACAGTTGTAAACTTAGCATACTTTGTTCAGGATATAAAAAGGGCGCAAGCAAATATTTTCGAGTAAATTAATTTTGCACCTTCAAAAACTTCACATCCTTTAACTCGAACCATTGTAAATACATATACCGGCATATGGTAATATGTGCCTCTGATTAAACGTGTTCAAAACTTAATTCATCTTGTATTATATTACTTTCTTCTTCTAAGTATACGTTTCTTTCAACTGCATTCTCCCCAAAGAACCATTTTTATTAGTATTACTTTAGTAATTTCCAAGCCGATATATATATGTATATTACAATGGGTCGATTTACAGAGAACTAAAGAATGCAAAAAACGTGTATGAGGGAAATATGCTACGAATCATTCCTTGCAACTTTGTTCAAGAAACTATAGGTCTAAAACCCGGTTCGTGCCGTTGATTTGTGAAGCGAAGATGCAACCGTTTATTCAAATTCTATTGATCATTTGTTGGTATCGGCCAGATCGGACACAAATAGCACATATCTCCAATACAACCGATTATTCAGATTTTTAAGTTCCTCATAAAAATAGCTGACTCAAAACCGGTTTTAGAGTCAAAGTTCCTTTGGCAAAGTTGTTCGGAAAGAGCAGTAGGACATTTCCCGCAAACTCGATTTTATATTAAAAAAATCGACCCCCCCTAATGTACATACGTACATATGTTCTTTGTGTCATTTGCTGCAAATGGGATTTGACACTCCCCTATTGCGCGTTCGTGCTTTGATAAGATTACATCTGAAAGCGATGTGTTGAGTATAGCCAACGGTATTACATATGCATTAACTTTGCTGGCTAATTGATCATTTGTAACGGTATAAAGGAATTAAAATAAACTTGGAAATATGTATAGTATACCCAAAAATGTTTTTTTGTTTCCGAGAAGAAATCATGTCCATTGGTGAGTGGGTTTAATTAGAACTTATCAAATTAAATATTAGCTTATTACGTTGTTATTGTTTATGTTTCATTTAATTTCTGTACAATTTTATTATTATCTTCCGCTCTAAATATGTGTTTCTCCATCAAATCATCTCAATTTCAGTCTTCTGTGTGATTGAAACGGAATAAGGAACGTGCTCGAACAAGTACAATGAAATATTTAAGGCTCTATCCAAGGTGATCCTTTCATAGAAGCCGAATATCGAAAAGAGAGCAAAAAAAGACATCGATTGCCTTATACTGCTGTAGAGGTACCATTGACAAAAGATGGGGTCTTTCATCGGACCATTTACTTCTGTCTCTACGACACCATAGTCAAGCCCATTATATTCTATGGAGCTTTTAAGGGGTGGTTGCACTAAGGGCCACTCTAACCATGGCACTTAACGCCATATTGGACATATTGACCGTAGACTTCGTCAGAAGGTGTATGGCTGCGAAAATAGTTTGACTCATTAATACTCAGAGAATCTGCGTTCTTAAAAGAAAACATTTCTGAGCACTCGGAAATTCTCATACACTTTAACGTCATACCGGATCACTTGGATCATGTCGTCGACAAACCGAACTCTGGCGGCTTCTTCTTTGCCCATTTCTCAACAAGGGAGGTGTGCGTGGTCAAAAGACGCTGGAGAAGAGGGGCAATGAGCTTCTTTACAGATGGGTCAAAGCTTGGCGGAAAGGTTGGTGGAGAGGTTTACTGTCAGGGGCTCTCTACCAACTCCAGCTTCAGACTTCCTAATTGTTCCAGGTCGGGGTTGCAGCCATTAAGTTATCAGTAGATTTAGTGCTCCGGAGTGCAGTCTCCTTCGGAGAAGTGACCATCCACTTAGATAGCAGAGCGGCGATTGTAGCTAGGCCCCTAGAACCGCTATCGGTAGAATGGGAGGGGGTCGGTGCCACCGAACGCCCTTGCGTTTGCATTGGCTACTAAGAGTTTCGCTAATTTAAAAGTTTGAACATAGGTATTTTTTTTTTACTTTTATTGAGTACATGTATCATGCGAATCTTATACAGAAACGGTCATAATGACTTCTTCGTAGTTTAATTATTGTAAAATCAGAATCATTCACCCAAATTTCGAATTGAAATCTTTTACCACTCTTCCACTCATTTGCTGTCTACTTTTGTGTTCTAGGAAAGCCAACGGACCACTTCTTTTGTATTTTACTTTGTTACCTTATTCGTCGGGTTTAAAATTGCAAAATTAATTTCCTCGGAAAACAGCACAGAATTTTATGTAGAGACCAATTGCAGAGCTGCCGGAAAAGAGCCGGATAAGTTACAGAGAGTCTATGTAGTCTTTTGCAGCAATGTACGTATCTTCCTGAGTTGTAGTGTATAAGAGAAAATTAAAAAGGTTAGTGATTAATAGTTTCCGTAAGCATTGTGGTTTTGGGTGCTCTATTTAGCTGCGAATATGATTGCGCTATACTATATATAATCCATTAGCAACTTCGATCTGGGAAGATGATAATTATGATATTGTCAGGTATTGCTGGTTTGATGAATTTAGCATGTACGCTTTTCAACGTCATTAGGTTCGTGCACGAGGGATTGCTTAATATTTACGGAAAAGCGCCAGTTTTTTGACATAAGCGGTCACAGCACTTTTCGCGAAATGCTCTGAACCGAATGATTTAGTTTATCAACGACATTGTGTGGATGAATTATATTCCGTTGTGAGCGATTGGCATTCACAGTAGGACTAGTGATATAGTGATCTCTGAGCTCATCGCCGTGAGGATTTACGTAAGCATATTTTTACGGCTGAAGCAATTTGCCAAACACTTTCTGATCAACAATATTGTTTCGCCTCTTTTTTTGATTGAACGGACAACAGAGTAAATGAACCTCAGGAAAGGATGAATACTTTCTTGCTTGTTTCTACAGCAGACAGGGAAAGTGCAAGGAGTTTTAAGCATTGAAATCTGTTTCACACTTACAACACCGAAATAATTTAATTTTGATTACATTATGAAATGTGTATTGCATTCTACAGCCAATTTATTATACAGGGTTCTAGTCGTGTGTCGGAAGATGAAATTAATTGGTATTTAAATAGTCCTATTTGTGTTTTGAATTAAGTGCTGTGGAGACACGTCTGTGTGTGCGTGTGAATGCCACAAAAGCCTCACTCATACACAGCCAAAATTATCTTCGGTCTTCAACATGTTTCACAAGCTCAAAATGTCCTCAGCATCTGACGCGAGCTTGTCCAACTCTTGACCATGCAACGGCCGGCTTGTGGGCGGCGTTCGACGATTGCAACAACATTTATTCGACATGAAATAAGGTTGACATTGTCATTTTTGGTGTTGTTGTTGGTCAACCGCTTGGCATTGTTTGATATGATGCATGACATATTCCAGCTAATGAATAGGAAAAGCGTATAAATTTTAAATGTCAACACAGGTTGTTGCTCGGTCTGTTGTCTTTTGTAGCTATTTCTGTATTGTGACAACAGAGAGGCAAGAGCGGCCGACGATGTCTAATGAATAAGATACATGATACAGATTTGACATCCAAGATTTCTCTTATGACTGCAAATTGTGCACGCACATACATATGTATCGGTGTATGTATGTCTTTATGCTTTGCATATAAAGGAAATTTGGTCAACCAGTGTTGCCACTCATATGGTTTGCTTTCCACATAATAAATTTTGAAATGCCAAAGAGTGCGGTTTTGGAGCAAATGGAACGGTTTTCCGTATGTGCGGAATGTTTTGTTCTAGAATTAGGCATGTATCTCATCTCAATATCACTTGAATTGAATTTATGTGTTTTATAACTTCATTAACTTTTTGAGACATAAATATAGATGTCAGTCGAGTGGTAATTGATAAATGTTTCTGGGTTATTGGACGGATATGGACGTAATTCGCTTATTTCTGGAGGTATAATTTTAGATGACACTGGTCTACAGTGGTTTTGTTGATGGATTTTGGATATATTGGTGTTCAAAGTTCATGAAACTGTCATTGGTTTGGAAGATTTGCTCTCGTTTAATTTTAAATCTTTATATTCAGTTCACGTAAAAAATCAGAAAACATGAAAAAATAATATATATGTATATTTCTTGTATCAGTTTTGGTTAAGAATTCATCAAGTAAACAGGCAGACAAATGCCTGTTGTAATGCCAAACATTTTTTTTTTAATTATTCAGTCGACAATCTTTGTTTTAAGGACGAGCAATAATCTTTCATCATATGACTATCCCTTCAACATTGATGCCTTTCTTTCATCACTTTTAGGTCCTGTTGGAATCGCTCTGCCTGTTGTCCACTATAATTATAAAAATTATCCGAAAATTTATCGAGATTATTACAGAGATAGTCAACCATCTGACAGTTTGTCTGCATATTTGCGCATTTTTTTTAATAATTTGATACTTAGTGGTTGCGTGGAAAATTTTCGACTATCAAAACAAATCTTTTACAAGCTTCAATTTCGGGAACAGTTATAACCTAGATATAACCTGTGTCTTTCATTTATTCATACTAAATTCGGAATTTTTTAGAAATAACCCTTAAAAAATATTCTTTCACGTCCAACGCTTTGACAAATTGTTTTATCTTTCCTAATTCGATCACGTGAGTTCATTTTGAGAACAAAACTTTGGTTTAGATTCTTCATCGCAGGGCAGGGCAGTCTACCAATGGCCCCGATATCTGGTATTTGGCGACTTCACTGGGAAGTTCTTTTGAATTTCTTTTGAAACGATAGCCAGATTTCCACTGAAACAAGAGCATAAAATAATATTTTCCTGAATAAGGTCGCAATCAGGACACTTGAAAGCATTAAAATTTATTGTAGCGTCTCATGGGGAGGAGAGGAAGTTGCATTCCGATTTTGCTTTGATATGACGCCTTGCGCCATTGATTAAAGTACCTTTCGTTGGACCTAACATACTTACTTAACCATTAGAATCGCAGAAATTAATTCAAAACATCGGTCAAATTTGCACATCCATACGCTTGGACAATCGGGTGTATTTGTGCACGAAGTGTGAGCGATAAATTACGCCACTTGTGGTTTACACAAGGACCGGTTGGTTCGATGAGCAGGCTCAATAAATAAACGAGGACAGAAGGTACACATTCACGTTGCTTGTGATTTACACCATTTTCTTTCATTTTAAGTACGAGTTTGTATGCGTGCTTACCTATTCTTGTCCGTTGTTTACTGTTGATTGTGGATTAACGAATTGAAGTGCCGTCTCCATTTTCATTGCTGTCATATCAAGGATTCCTCTTCAGTTCGTTTACTTTCAGTATGCGTAAATGAATGAGTGTGTGATTAGCTATGTGCTCTATATTGACGAGCTGGCACGTATAAGGTGTTTTTTTTCGGAGATATCGAATTTGTAGTCGAAAGCAACCGAATCCGATTAACAGCTATGCTCGATATACATTAATTCCATGCGAAGATTTAGAGCGGAATATGTTCAAAACTCATGTTCTCTGCGGAAAATATCAGAAAACCTCCTAAGCATTAATACTATTGAACATTTAAATTTAAATAAACAGAGTTTCCATTTTTGGAGACGACTCATAGAACTTACTGCTCGATATGATTTACATCTGATTGGCCATTTGGGTTGATAAGAAAGGATGGAAAAATTAATAATGTTAAAGTTCATTAACTTATTTTATTTTTATATCTAATAAATATATTTGCCTCTAAAGCCACCCTTTATGTGTGTTCATACAGTCTACATTAAGGTGGTCTTAATTTATGTAGTAGGAGTTAGCAATTTTTTGAGGCGCTCTCTCACACTCTCACAACATGTTGGTACATAGTGTAATAGTAAGAAAGATACCGAGATATACATACATATATATAAATGATCAGGTTAACGAGACGAAATGAAATCCGGGTGAGTGTCTGTCCGTCCGCCTGTCTGTTTGTTCAAGTGATAAGTTGAATATAACTTGAGATATCTTGAATAAACTTGCCACATATGTGGTGATAAAAAAGCGCCCGAAAATTGTAATTAAATTCCCTGGATTCAAAGACGGTCGATAGATAATTGAAGACATGCCTCGTTCTGGACGACATTTGACCTCTTCAACTGATGAAAATATTAAAAAAGTGAAGGATATGGCGCTGGAAAATTGTCAGGCAAGTGTTTGAGAGATTACAAGATAGCTCGACATCTCTCGCCAGTCCGTTCGAATGATATTGATGGATATTTTGGGTATGAAACGCGTTCTTGCTTAACTCGTCCCGGTAAAACTGAATATTTGTTAAAAAGATTGCTGTAAAAAGTTCTCTTTGGACATGATTGATCGTGCCAATACCGATCCCAAATTCATGGAGAGCATTATAACTGCCGATGAAACATGGATTTATGCAAACATGACAGCAATTATCGGACTGAAATCCGTTTTCCGTCGGCCGAAGAGACAAAACAAAATTCGCTGAAGGATCTGAAGTTCATCCCATAAAGTGGTGGAGATTACTGTGAAGGCGCTTTTTTACAATTTCCGGGTACTGTTTTTGTCACATTTTAATATATATTAAATGTAACCCCTTTGATTGAGTTAATATCATATACATGTATCTCATTTAGGTTAATCTTACTATATATATTTTGGATATGCAGAAGATAGTAATGGCCTATAATATGGATAAGTTAATAAGATACCATATTTCATTATAATCTGTTTCGTTAAACAATGAATGTTGAATTGCTTGTGAGGGTATCAAATGCGAAGCTACAACTTTAGTCCACATTTTCCCCAATGGATTTATACTCTAAACATAAAAAATGGTCAATCGAAGAAATCATCCAGCTTATTCACTAAAAACATGTTTCTTTAACAAAACACTTTCTTACTTCTTCATTCTTTAAGAGAATTTGTCGGTTCCATGGCCATAATTTAAATTTTCATTGGAAAAAGAAAATAATTTTGGACCTTGGGTTCTTGGCTGCAAAACAAACTTTACATTTCGTAGTTTTGCCTAATATATCTTCAGGGTTTCAAAAACATTAACGCCTTAATGTGCATATATACACTATAGTATCCGTATATAGAATATTTACCAAAATGCATGTATAGACATCTGTGTCCGAAAGAGAGTCCATAGCTCATTTGTCATTTGCCACTTAAGTTGACTTTATGCTCTGTCAGCTTGTAATTGATGTAATAATAAATACACAACATATTTTACGGTTTTCGGCTTTGTATAAGAACAGTGCCTGCTTCCGATTTATGTTTAATTTATTCAAATATGTCAAACTTCAATCTGTTTTCCCTGTTCATGTAATTCTCTCAAATTAAAGACACATGTTCCAAGCTGTTTGGTTATACATTTATGTATGTACAATGCAGTTTCTTCCGAATATGTCATGTGAGGTACTCTATGAGCAAAAATTAGAAAAATTTTGTTCAAATTTTAAAATTCTTTATTTATTCTTCAAAATTTATGCCTTCTACTTCTGCCAATGCTTTCTAACAATCCTCAAACCCTTGTTAAAGCCAGTTTCCGGAATAGCCTTCAATGCGCGTAGCGATTCACGTTTAGTAGCATCAGTTGACTAAAAACGGTTACCCCGAAATAGTCGGTTGAGTTTGATAAATAGCCAGAAATCAGACGGAGCCAAATCAGGCGAATACGGTTGTTGCGCACGCTATTAGTCGAAAATTTGGCGTTGAAGTCCCTACTTATCGAATATTTAGACCCCGGGATCGGAACATATGGTTGAGTTTTGAACAAAAATGTCGGTCAGTGTGTGATATATACATACATATAACTGAAATTAAAGGATAATCCTTCTTTTATAAGGGTATGTCAGTATGTCAAAATTGGTTTGAATCGGACCAATACTTCCCTTAAAGATTTTCGAACTTCCGGGTGACTTTGTACCATCGGCCAATATGTGAGTTATCCCAATGTAAATAAGAGCGTGCTTTAGTCATAACAGTGTAACTTTGTGCCTTAAGTAGATAAATTTGAGCGAAAACTTGGCCCAGCCCCTATATAACTAATATCAGGATTTTCGAACATCCGGCAGAGTTTACTCCATATGATTGGTTTTATAACTTAAAGTATTTTCCTGGCTTTGCTTGTTGCAAGTTGCAAGGGTAACACTCAAATAGTATTCCTTGTTGACAGTTTTTCCGGTCAAAAGCTCTGAATTTCACCACACTTCGATTATCGAAGAAAACTGTCAACATAACCATGATTTTTGACCTTCTGCGTGGTTTTTTTGCTTCGGCCAACCTTACCATGATATTGAGCGTAAGCATAGATCCAAGACTGATCGCCGGTAAGTCAGATTTTATTGTTTCTCATTGATGTTTTTCTAAAAAATTGAGTGATTTTGGAACCAATCGTAGCCCAAATGATCTTTCAGAATGGATTTCACCGATCCTTTCGATATCCTTACGGTGCCAGTAAGATCTCCGATTGTTAATCGTCGATTCCTAAGCACCAATTCATTTATTTTATTGAAGTGTTGAGCATTACTTGATGTTGATGACCGTCAGGACCTGGTTCATCATCAACGCGTTCTCGACCCCCTTTGTTCAGATGTGTAGTTTCGCTAAAATCACATTTATTAGCCGACATAAACGCTTTAAAGTCAGATAAAAAGTCAAAATAGATGGAAATCACCATATCTCGTATATTGGGGCTAGAAGAGGTCTGTACTGATGGCATAGAATTTAGAACTACTCAAGTATATTGGTTAATATGTTTCTACACAATTGGTTAATATGTTTCTACTATCGGTCGGCGTTCTTTTTGGTATCAACATACATTGGTAGCCCAAGGCACATGACCGAGTACTCCCAGGATGCGATGACACCCGTGCGGAATTATGCGTCGCAAGCGGTTGTCCCGATGACACAGCACGACCTCTCAAACAACACTTACGATGTTGGATGGACTTTACTTGAAGCAACGTATATACATATATGTGGTGTCGTTAGATGCTATAGAATTAATATTGACGAGTTTTTTCTCAACTTTCGTCAGTGATACGTTTGCGAGAACATTGCTCTTTTCGGAAATACCTTGACATACATACATGGAATGCATTCGAAGAAATAGTTCCACAATCCACTCGAAAAAAGGACTATTGCTTCGCTATTGATAAATGTACGTGGTTCAATTTCAATTGAGTCAATGCGTACTGTGAATGCTACGATGTGTGCAACTTTTTGAAAAGCAAGCTAGCAATTACAATTGCTGGAATATGATAATCACTGGAATCAAACGATGGCCGATGAGATAGCTGCTTCGAATGCAAATGCAGATCGCACACTTTTCGCAATAATCATTTCGACATATCAGCCTTGAAATCCGCATCAATTATGGGATACGAACAAAAATGACATTGCCGAAGATATTTTACATCGTATTCGCTAAGAATTGAAAATGGGACAATTCCACGAAAGATGAACTCATCACGAATATCGTAACTATGATTCTACACGTTAGCTGCCAAAAATACCGAGGTTGTTGACTTAAACTAAAAGATTCAAAGTTAAATTCTGGGAGACTTGCGCTCATACAAATCGTGTGCATTATCCAGTGGATTTTTTACGTCTCAAGTTGGATCTGCATGTGCCAAAACTGTGTAATACAACCCGACTGATTGTGACGCACCTATCGAATATAAAGGGGCAGAATGCTTGATTCTACGAATTCCTTTGAGTTCTAACGATTTGCCATTGAAATTGCATTTGAGATGACAATCAACAGGATAGTCGCGTAGTGTGTGGCATAATATATATGTACGTGGCGTGCTCACGAGTTGGAAAACCATCTTTTCTGTAAACAGGAACAGAATCCAAAAAATTTTGTTTATCAAGCTTCGTTACATTGAAAAAAAATTGATAAATTCAATCAATAGTTTGCTACCATATCTAAGCTCTTTATTTTTTGCTAATTGCCTACAAAGCCTACTAGAAAAAGATCTCTTGAAATAGTTTCACCTTGTAATTAATAATTTGGTACATTAGCAGAAGACTTAGGGCTGATAAAACTCTTTAAAAGCTGGATGTTGTAGAGTGTGTACTTATTGGTATGTGTTTGCTTATGTAGTCAATGATCCAAATTTACCAACGGTATATTTCTTTATTCATCATCTATACTCTGCGAGGAATTAAAGAGGTAACCAACTCAATTAACATAGTTCTCATATACAGTCATCTCTACTCACTTCAACTGTACTATTGTGCCCATAACTTGTTTGATATTTTTTGAAGTCGTAAACCAATTTGTAAATGCCTTTAAACACATGAGTGTACTTGGTTGGAGAAGGGGGAAACATCCGAGTTGTTTTAATTAGCCAAGCAATGAAAGCAGGCTGTTCTCGAGAAAATAATGCGGAAAATTACGCACTCAAACAAGTTCACAAACTTTGCTTGCATGCGGCACGGTTTTCTGTGCAGTGACAAACTCATCTCTGGAGCTTTTGTTGTGGTGTTTGTTGCACATCCGGTGCTGTAGAGGAGCGAAAGTGTCGGCAACAGACACATACGATGGTGCCGACAGCAATTGCATTGTTTTTGAACAAATGCAAACAAATAGAGAGCAGATTGTGCTTAGTGCCCGGGCGATAAACTTTTCTCATTTCCTTTCTTTGAAAAGTAAGTCAAATTGAACGACTAGACCGCTACTTCTTTATGTCAGTATGTCTCGTTTAGAACTCGTCCAGCAGTGAACTCCAAATGTGAATTGGTGGTCAAAAATATAATATTCGCATGAAAGGAAGCAGTTTATCGACAAGAGATCAAATGAAATAAGGACACATTGTTAGGTCCTAGTTATTACATACGAAAATAGACGTATTCTTTGATTTGGTAACAGTCTCAGTCGCTTTAGGCAATTAGTTAAGCTTTACTGGGTTATCTAGCTTTACGAGTTGGTAATATATGTATAGGTATGTTTTTTATACTTGTTTATCGTATGCTGAATATCTAATAAAATGATTTTCATTTTTTAATTTTTTCTTTGGCATTGTCGACGTCGAAATAGTCATCAAATGACAATACAAAGCTACCTAACATCTTCTTCTTCTTTATTGGCGTAGACACCGCTTACACAGTTATTTCATTATTTGACGTCAATTCGAGACAGCAAGTGTGGGCAGGTCGCTCTGCACCTGATATTTTCAATGGAGTGGAGGTCTTTTACTTCCTCTGCTTCCCCTGCGGGTACTGCGTCGAATACTCTCAAAGCTGGAGCGTTTTCATCCTTTAGAACGACATGACCCAGCCAGCGTAACCGATGTCGTCGCATATCTTGTACAGCTCATCGTTCCATCAACTGCGGTATTCGCCGCTGCAAATGAATAAAGGGCCAAACATCTTTCTCACAACATTTCTCTCGAAAATTCGTAACGCCGACTTGTCAACGTTAGAATTTGGTCTTTGTTCGTCGAGAGAGAGCTTTGCTACTCAATTGCCTAATCAGTCCAAAGTAGCATCTGTGGGAAGAGATGGCTTTCGAGACTGGCGTTGTTGCTTATAATGGTTCCAAGATAGACGAAATTATCTACGACTTCGAAGTTATGACTCTCAACAATGACGTGGGAGTGTAGTTGCAAGTGCGACGACAGTTTGTTAGATGAAAAGAGATATGTATTTCGTCTTGTATTCATTTACTACCATACCCATACGCTTCGCTTTCTTATCCATTCTGGAGAAAGCAGAACTAATGGCGCGGTAGTTGATATCAATATCATCGACGTACACCAACAGAATGAAGAAGTGACACGATATGGAGTCGTCTTGTCTGAAACCTCGTTTAGTATCAAACGACTCGGAAAAGTCCTTCCCGATTCTGCCGGAGCTTTTGGTATGGCTCAATGTCAGTTTTGCAGTTTTGCAGGCATACCAAATTAAGACATAGCGACATAAAGGCACCTCCTTTTCGTGCTCTCAAAAGCAGCTTTGAAATCGACGTAGAGGTGGAGTGTGTCGATCCTCTTTTCACGGGTGTGTTCCAAGATTTGGCGCAGGCTAAAAATTTGCTCAGTTTGCTGACGGTGGTCTTTAATATTTCACACAATACGGTCGATAGAACTTTATATGCGAAGTTGAGGAGGCTTATACATGGTAGTTGGGGCAGATTGTGGAGTCTTCCTTTTGTGGATTGGGCAAAGCACACTAAAATTCCTATTGTCGGGGGCGCTTTCGTCCGACTTTTTGTACAAAAAAAAGTCTGCATGCTTTTTATCAGTTCTTCGTCGTCGCATTTGAATATCTCGGCCGGCAATTCATCGGCCCGAGCCGCTTTGTTGATTTTCAGACGGGTAATTGCTATCCGAACTTCTTCATGGTTGGGTTAAGAAACATCTGCTCCATCGTCATCGATAGAGGAATCGGGTTCACCATCTTGCGGAGTTATGCTGTATGCTTTCACTGCTATTTAGCAGGCTGGAGAAGTGTTTTCTCCAATCACCTCTGAGGGTTCTACTAGAGTATGCTCTTGTTTTGAAACCGTTTATCCTTACATCTTTTTGTAGAATAATCGAGCATTACCCCTGTCGGCCAGCTTGTCTAGCTCTACGCACTCACGCATTTCTCGTTTTAGGTCTGAAAATACATAACGTAAAGTAGTCGTCAAATGAGTTTGAAAAAATATGAGCCAATGATTCTCTCTGCTGATAGAGCACACCAAACTTTTATGCACCGAAGTTGTAAAGATATGCCAAGCTTGTTTACCGAATATTGCTCTTCCGAACTATGTTTCTATATCTAAATACAATTTTAAGGTGTGACAACTTTAATTTCGTCTAATTTTTAGTTACACCCTGATTAGTGTACATTAAGTTTGTTTGAAGGTTGTGTGTGTGTGTTTTTTGAGATATCTATCAGAATTCCCAAGAAGTTGCTCATTTGTCGAAGCCGCCGATTTCGGACCACTATAACAGTTAGCTCCCATACAAACTGATCGATCGAATTCATATGGGAAACTTTTTTATTTGACAAGATGTCTTCACCTAATTTGGAACACATTATTACTCCATTCAACGACAATCTCCGATTGGACCACTATAGCTATAGCTGCCTTACAAACTGACCAATCAGAATCGAGTTCTTGAATGGTATTTTTGCGAAATGTATTAAAGCTTAGGTGCCATGTCTTATCTTTTCATTACCTGTTATTCTATCTAACTCATATTCTTCCAGTTAGCACAAAGCTATAGAAATAACTTTTGTGCTATATGGAACCTTCGGAGCTGGAAACATGAATTCGTGTGAACTTGAGCTTAACTTTATCGCTCCGGAATTCACCTTTTCTATCTGAATCAACTTTTAACTGCATGCTGTGAGTAAGTATACTTACTTTTGTAACATAATCGATGGTTGTAAATTATTCAATAATTTTAAGACGAAATTTAAATAATATTTTATTTGGCTTTTATTGATACTTATGTGACTCCTCTTTTGATAGTGAATTTTAATTTATTAATGGGATTACAATATTTCATGCCACCGTTACTCAATATATATATTTCAAAATCCTTAACATAGCATTGTAACATGTTGTTTGTGTTTTTGTTTTTGTTTTTTAACAAATTCAAATTTCTTTATAAACAATAATATTACTAATACCCTGCCCTCATTTTGCTTAATACATACTTGATTTTTCAACGATTCTACTATGATGAATATACATACATATATATGTGTGTATGTGTATGTGTGTGTAAGCCAGACAAAAATAGCGTGCCATACCGTTATATTTGTTAAGTGAATGAGGAAAAAACGAGCATGGCTGCGAGTGTATATGTGTGTGTTATGAAGTCTTGTTTTTTATGCTATATGTGTGTGTATGTGTGGCGAAAACAATTTTTCATTTTACATATGTGTATTTGTTTGTATTATTTATTTGTGTGTGGGTGTGTAATTCTAGTAAAACCACACTTAAATATTTGAAAAGTCGCTCACCAACACAACTCAACTACATACACACGTTAAATGAGTTATATTTGTGTTGAACATACATAATTTAGTAATTAATTACAATCAATTAATATATTTAAATTTAATAAGCGTCTCTTTTGGAAGAATTTATGCTACTAACCGCAATGCACACTTCATTTATCTATGTACATATGTAACTATATACTAACTTATATATATATATATATATATGTAAATATGTATGAATAAGTGCATGTGCACTTGTACCAGCTGTATTTACATGCACATGCACAATGTTTGTATGTGTGTGGGTGTCAAGTTTGTCGGTACGTAACTGATTGGGGGCCTTAAGTCTATTAAGAGTCCATCGCTTAACTATTTGTCACTTAAATGCTTACATTTGCATACGCGCTAACAACTCTGTACGCTAACAACTCTGTAAGTATGAATAGTTTAAGTCTAAACACAAATACCGTAAATTGATTTATGCAATCGCGTAACAAAATTATAGGAAAGTACAAAAGTGTTGAGCATTTACCGCTATTCGCGCTCGCTATTTTCTTTGCATTTATTGTTTTATTTTGTTTTTACATTTTCTCAAACGAGATTTCTTGCTTGCTTAAAGTTAAACATCTTCATTTAGTATTTAATTGTAAGAGATATATATTTATTTATATACATATATATATATGTACCTATGTATTTGTTGTTTTGTGTATAATTAATTATTTGTCGCATAGAAACAATTGAGAGGACGGTCATTAAAACTGAACAAATTCTATGTTTGCCTCTGCAGCGGCATTGGAATTAGCTACATACATATAAGTATACTTAACAGCTAACTGTACATACATGCTTTAGACGCTACATTAATTATGCCTATATACACTTTCATTTGCTATAACTGTTAATTTGTTAATTATGATTATTTATTTGATTTACTTGAGTACCCTGATATTTCTTATGAGTTTTGATTATTCATTTAGATTAATTGTTCCATAATTAACTCAACTAATTCCATGCCATCTGGTATGCTATAACGTATTTTGCACTTAGTAGGTCTTATAAAGTAACTAAGTTCTTCTAATTGCTTTCATTTCAAGTTTTAATATTTTTTTTTTATTTACTCACGCTATTTTTGCCGGAACCGCTCAAAGAAATCGCCGCAAAAGTCTCGCAGTGGGGCTCATTTTGCTTTGCCATTTTTAATCTCCGAAAGAGAAACCGATTTTCGGTAGTTTTTTGAAAATCTGGCAATGTCTTTCAGAGGGATGAGGCAATATTTTCTCTAATTTGAGATACGGGACGCTTTGCTGGGGCTTCTTTTTGCAGCATTTGAGTAAATTTATTAGACTTAACTAGTGCTGTTACGGCAACCAGCTCTTTCATGTTCAAGTAAGAATTATAGCCTACGAGTATTTATTTATATATAAATTTTACAAGCCATTTGGTAAACCGATTTTACAAAATTTCGTTTTGATAATTGTTTTTTATTGTTCAAGGGTTCGCCCGTTCTCTAGATATGTGAAACTATCGTTGGTTTGTGTTCGAGTTTATACGAAATTCATTGTAAGTTGGTTTGGTGATATGTTCGACTTGAATAAAAATTGAGAAATGAGATTACAAATCTGGCGCGATGATATTCATAGTTTTTTTTGCTTACTTTTCCTAGCGTGAGAAATTTGATTACCTAATTACTTAAGAAGTTCTATGCTTATGCCCTCTTGGTGTATTACTCTTTTGGAAAACAATTTATCTTCTTAACATTATAGCGCTATGCTGGGGAAGCACTTTAATTTCCCTCATGTTTGGTAATGTACTCGTATGTATATACATATGTGTGTTCAATACGGTGGATAGTACTGAGCTAAAGAGCTGCGAGAATGCTAAATAAGGAACAAAACCTGAATAAGTTTCTACTCTTTGGCGTTGGATCGAAGAAACTATACCGATTGTTCAAATTGGTGCCGCGCTTCTTTATTTGTTGGAAGTAATCGAGGCTTAAGTTTTCTATAAATAACTATATTCTATTTCACGTCTACTGTTTTGAAAATCAATTCACAAAATTTTTAATTCCTTTTAATAATCCTTTTAGATAAGAAAAAGTGGTCTGAAATATGTCAAAGGAAACTTACTGGGATTGATCGATTATACTACTTCATTGAGGTATTCAGATATTCGCTTACATGTAAATTTCTTTGACAAAAAAAAAAAAAACAAAAAGGTTACTGCGAGTTACTCATCAGAGTATCCACGAATCGAAAACAGCTTATGTGTTTATATTGGCTTAAAAGCGTCTTAATGGAGTCAATTAGCAAATTGTAAACAAATTGCCTACAAACAAAGTATTCGATTCTCTGCAGAGTACAGCCTAATTGATTATTACTTAAGATGGGAATGCATAAGCAACTCTCTTCACAAATTTAGCAGAAAGTAGAGAAAAGAGTTTTCGGTGAGACTTGATTAAACGGCTTGAGAGCTGTTGCGTTTGCTTTGAGTAGAAACTGTAGCACCGTTGTCGAAAGCGGCCCTTTTGCTCTCCCTCGTCCTATTATACTTACACATTCGTCCACCATATAGTACACGGGTCAAAATGGAGTATAATGCCAATTTGTTAGCATTTAGGTATAGATATTTACAAACTGTTTCCGTTAAGCCTAGATGTGAGATTTTTTTATGTACATGCAAATGTGGACCTGATCCACCATTACTCAATGCTAACTCTTTGCACAGCTAGAGGCACTACACTTACTAAGTTCTCTGCTGTACATATGAATATTTTCCACCTACATATTTATTCAATTATTCAATACATAAATATGTATATGGTAAATAGTATTTAGAAAATGTAGGCGGCAATTAAGATCGACCAAGAGTCTTCAATTTATTGTGGATATCTTAACTTCTACCTAGAGCTATTTTAAAGTTATTGTAATTAGTACATATATGTGTCTATATTTATAAGTGGTTGTTATTGTTGAGTTTGTTGCATGTGCGGGCTGTCGTCTATAAAATCGCGAAGTAATGTTTGTGACCCTTGTCGCTGCGACGGGTAATGCGTGTGTTAGTATATTTATAGTTTTTGTTATTGCTATTATAATGAAGAAATATTTTGCCCAATTCCACCGTTATCATTATAAAAATGTATTTATGCCCATTACTTTGCACGTTCGCGTTTACTTTAGCGCAGACTGGTCCGATCAGCGTTGATGTTAATCACCCTAAGTGCATGATCTTTTTGAATGCTTTGCGGAACTCTGGGTTGAAGATCGTGTAGATGATGGGATTGACGAAGCTGTTGATGTAGCCCAGCCAGGTGGTGAATATGAAGAGGGTGACGCCTGGCCGCCAGCTTATGCTCAACATAGCACAGATCGCATCCGACAGATTGCACGTGAAGAATGGCAACCAGCAAACCAGGAAGACACCTGTGAGAAACGGATTAACGAAGTACCTTTGTATAATTTGTGTTGAAAATTAAACTATTCTCATATCTTTTTTCACGAAATATTTATTTATTCAATCTTTTCTATTTAAGACCGTTGAAGGTTCCTAAATAACGTATAGAGATGGTTTATGCCTTAACGCACCTCCAGAACAGGGTATATTAAATGCTCACATGGGTTTACAAGCTTAAAAAAATCGCGTTTTTATTATTCTATTAAATTTAACAACACCTCTGGAATATAGTCGTAAATTTTCAAGTAATCCGAGTGATAGTTTTGGAGATACAGCCGTGAGAACTTGTGCGCTTGAGGCTAGCTGGCTAAGTCCTCGTTTTTAAACGCCTTTAAGATAAGTCTTTAAGATAAACTCATTTCATTTGAGATTTGGACGACGGATTTTTTTTCGATTACAACTATTTGAATAAAAAATAATATTGCGAGTTTTGTCCTAGTTTTTGATTTTCACTTTGAATGAACCTGTTGTCCTGAGTTATCCTGCCAACACGGACGAAACTTTTTTCGGAGGTCACCGGAAATGGCGTCGCAATGACCGAGTTTAAAATATCCCTTTTTTTCATATTCAGAATTTCTTTGTTAGTAGTGTATATTTGCAACAATAAAAAATTCTAATAAAATATTTCATTTTTTATATGAGAAAATATTTTTGAAATACAGTACACTTGAGAGACCCCATGTAACCCCTTTAGTTTTCCACAAAGTTTGTAACACCCTGAAGGAAACGTCGGAGGCCCTATAAAATATATAATATATGTACATGTATATAATTGATCAGCATGACTTGTGTCTTTATATAATACAACCTAATTTTTCTCCACAAGAAATTTAACAAATAAAATCATGACCTTGTATGGAAAACGATTTTGTTTTACAAAATTTGAAAAAACATTTTCAGAAAAGATTGCCATACAAAATGATCTATAAAAATAAGATTCATATATGTGATATATTTGGTTTTTTGAGATGGCTATTATTGTTTCGGAGCAACCGAAGATTGTTATTTCAGTTCGTCGAGCACCTTACTGGAAGGGATCGAAGTTTTAAAAAAGCGTAGCTGTTTAAAAAAAAAAGTTTAATCTTAATTAAACCTCGTTGTCGATCCTCTCAGGCAATAGACTAAGCGAACAAAAAAATGGCTGAAGTTGGTACGGCTTAAAGGGTTACAATTTTCTCAATTAGAATAAGAAATTAAAATAAGAAAACATTGTCTTCCGAAGTAGTACAAATGGAGTGTTTATGGTTCCGACTAATCTTCAAATTTATTGTTAACATATATACCTACATATAACGGGTTAAAGAATGAATGTATTTGTCTGAACCTGGTTAATGAAGGTAGTGTCAGAATTTATGTAATAAATAAGTCACAATTGGTTGACAATGATGAATCTCGGCAACTAGAGGAGAATAAAATCCATCCCTTAGGTCACGAGTTGCCAAACTGCAAAACAACTGCAAGCCATTCTAAAAATGAATTAAAATATTTTTGAATAAAGCCCAACATTAATCCTGACCAACTTATGAAACGGACAATAACAGTTATTTCATTGTAACTATTTGGGATGTAACTGTTTGATTTTAAACATTCCTTGCGATCCCTTCCATAGCAACATTCAATTAATTACGCAGACTACAACAATACAGCCGCATAGCTAAGTTTAGCTGAACGTCAACTTTTGACAGTAGTCCGTTAAAAGTTTGCTTTCCTAGTTTTGACTTATTTGTACTCCTGCTCAACTTATCGGTACTTACCCAGAACGATGGCGAGAGTTTTGGTGGCTTTCTGCTCTTTCTTCGCCGACGACTTTTCGCGCTTTTTCTTCGAAGCTTTGTGTACTTTGTATATTGTGAACCTACCACGAGCCAGTTTCCGTACCCGAACAAATGGTGAGTAGCGACCACCGAGTGCGGACAGAAGCAGTCGAAAATGTCAGTTGACAGTGGGAAGCAGCCGTAGGCGACAAGACCGCAGCGAATTGAAATGAGGGAAAAAGAAAGAGTGTTGCGAATTAAATATTATACAGAGCAAAATGGAAAAGTGAGGAACGGCGAGATCCGAGATACCCGCGGTGTGTATGGAAGAGAAATGCGGTAAATTGGAGATTTATGAAAAAAGGTGTTAAAGCAGCTTGTGTGCTTGCTAAACTTTTAATTGAGCAGTGCCTGGTAACCAGCGGCTATGCCAAATACTCAACGGCAAGCAAAAGCTGCAGCCATGGTGTGTTGGGTACAACCGCTGGCTACCGTGTTTTACCAGCGTATGTTTTATCGTCACTTCACTGAACTAAGTGACTACGACTTACCTCGAGGCCTGCGAGTTTTTCTTGTCTTTACGCGATGAGCTCTTCGACGCTGCTGAAAGTGTGGAGTCGTTGCGTGCCAGTGTAATTGCTCCTTGAACCCCGCAGCGAACGAAGGACAGCGGCTTCATCGCAACACTGTCGGCACGCAGTTATCGGCGTAGAGTTTATACATATGTACATATATACAGGGCCGGCATCGAAAAAATATTACAGGTAAGTTGGGAGAAAATGCAAATGTAAACTTAATCGCTAATAAATTTAAGAAACTTTCAACGCAACTGAATTTAAACCATACAAAATTTATACCATTAATTTATACTTTGACAAGAATCTATTAGTTGCGGATTGAACGCATGAGGAACCACTACGGGCAGGGTTATGAGGTGGATGTACTCGTATAATACTAAGTACGGTGGTGGAGAGGTCAGCGGTGCGGCTTACCTGAGGGAAGGCTCCCGTTGGGTAGGTGAATCACCAGTAGCGGTGTTGCGTCTACTGCTGCTCACACTGGACCGTTTGTATGTCCCACTAGGCTCCGGGCTATCCGGCGGCGACGAATCGGCGGCTGCGCCTGCAAGGACATCGTCAACGTTTGAGGGTGCATAACCAGAATCATGATTACCATTTGGATCGGCCACCACAAGTTGTGGTGGACTGCTGATCTGCGCCACAACACTGCGCGGCGTCAACGCACATGGATGACCGTGAAGCGCGGCATGGTGATGTGATTTCGATTGGATTTTTACGATTTTTCATTTTAATATTTTTCCAGCGCATTTTTAATTTATGTTGACATTGTGGATGTGGCGACGATGCGTGTTTGTGGTATTTCCAGATGGATAGCGGTGTGCAAAATGAAAAACAGGAAAATAACAAAAAATATTTAAAAGATGTATTCAGATGGCTGTGTAGTTGGACGGTTGTAGCGGTATGATATTTTTTTGGACTAAATATACTCCTGCTCACATTACCTACCATGTTTTCATGTGGATATCATAATCTAAGTTCTTTTAGGAATTTAGGAGGAATTCTTGAGGAATTCTTGCAGGAATTTATTCAAATGGGAGATTTGTAAATAAGTATGGGAGTTTTGAGGTCTAGTTCTTGTGAGGTTTTCTCAAAGGCAACATGTTGGATGATATTTGAGAAAGCATTAGCTCTTGTTCTTTATTTTTTTCTCAATATTAACTAACTAACTAATTGAGACAACACTACTAAATACTAAAAAGGAGCTGTGAATAATGATAATTGGAGGAAAGCTTTTACTTTTACGAATCGAAATTATCATTATCTCGTTTTTCGTTATTTTTGTATGCAATATTTAACACATCAGCGGAAATTTCCAAATTTAAACATATTTTTTGTTGAGTTTTCAGACACTTTTTTCTCACAGAAAATTGTATAAAAGCAAGTGACAAACTCTTAATATCTTTTGAATTTATTAGTAATCACGATTGGCCCCAGGCAGCAGTCGAGCTTTTCATTTATCCACTACTAATTATCCCGCTTTTGTCTCTCCATCACATTGTAATTTATTTTACATTTTGAAGGTTTTTTGTAGCTCTCTTTCATTACTTATTACTGCTCTTTGCGTGTGTTTGTAATTAACTAGTGTTTGTTGAAGTGTTATTGTTGTTGGCGCTTTGTCACTTACATGCCAGTCTCCTCCACTACGGTAGCTAGCATAAATTCTGTGGATTTGTCATTGACGATGACATGGCAATCGTCGATGTCCGGCGATATGGCACCACCGCCGGGATCTTCCTCTTCCTCGTTTGACCCCGACGCTGTGTTCGTCGCCGGCTCGTCAGGAATTATGCGGACCGCGTGCCTGTCGCTGCCCAGCGCCGTTTCGGCCAGCCTGCGTGTTTGTGCTACATTCTCAATGACGCTGCCACCCGTCAGCTCCGATAGGTGCGGCCTTCGCGCGGCGCGTTGCTTCTTGGCTCGCATATTCAGTGCCTATTGTTTGAAGATAAGCGTACGTAAAAGAGAAGACAAATAGAGACAATGTTAAAGTCGTAAATTAATACGGAATGGGTTTTAGATACAAATAGAAATAGTATGTAGGGAAAGTAAAGTTGTTGTTTTAAAAATTAATAGAAATTAAGTAATTTAATTTAGCCTAAATTACCTTGAAAATATTCCAGTATAGGAAAACCATAATTGTACAGGGAATGTAGAAACTGCTTAACGAAGAGCAAAGAATGAAAAAACTGTTATAGAATATACAAAGTTGCGGAATGCGATCAGGTGTGTTGTTGAGGCCCAGAACTATTGGTAGACCGATAGCCGCTGAAATTGCCCAGGCGAATACGATAGTCATGCAGACACGTTTACTGTTCCGGTGTTTCGCATATTCTATGGGTCTCGTCACAGCAATATACCTGAAATAAAGGGATATAATAATGATAAGACTTCTATATACGATTGACTAAATGCGGACACATTTTACTTAATGTTTTTATAAGCTTCACATTGCGGAATTATTTGTATCTAGTGCTATATGCGATTGTTACAACTATAGTCGCAAAGTTATGGTATCTCTGTACAAGATGGTCATTAGTGAGCGATAGGGGAAATTGATGCCCCTGGTAAAATTATTTAAATTGTTGAGAAAAAATTATGAAAGCGGAAATTTAACAAAGGTAATAAAAACAGAAAAACACACAGCCCTATTTACTTTGTGGTGTATGTTTGCGTCGGAGAGTGAAAGGTCGTTGGGTGTGAAGAATACCCAATATTGATTTATGCTCGCAAGTGTGTGCTAATAATGTTAAGTCTGCTGAGGTATTCAGACCACTGATAAGAAAATATGTTGCAAAAAGTAAACTTTATACTGATTTTGAAAGGCTTTTTTTAATCATTGCCATTGTTTGTTATTTGCCCCAAGAAAATGTAATTAAGCATTATATCGTGAGGCTAAGCTTAGCCATTCGGCTTGTCAGTCACGTAATTTTGGTCTACACCTTATTCATTCTTATGTTTTTGCTGCGTTGTCACTCTTTTCTTCTCAGCTCCCTCAGAACTATAGCGCATTATGCTCTCACGATATTCCACACTAGTTGTGGTGTCACTCAGCACTAGAAGTGATTGGCTCACATTGGACAATAGCGCTCTTCTATTTTGGCTTGGTCCACCAATTTTGTTCATTATTCTTGTTAGTGCGGCCTTGTAACAAACTCCATTGTGAATTATTATTCATTACTATGACCGCCGATATTTAGTTTGATGTCTTCAAGTTTCTCCACAGCTTCTTGTTGTCAGCCATACTTCGGTCGTTGACGCTGCATAGTTTCCCAGTTCCTTTGTCACTGCAGTTATGGCAGTAGCATCTACGTACTCAATAATCTGTCTCTGCTTCGGGAGTGAGAGATGCCGTCATACAATGCTTTTCACAACAATGGGCCAAGAACAGAACCTTGCAGAACTCCGCTTGTTAAGGCATATTTTCTTTATCCGTCATCCGTTTCATACAGTAAACACCGATCATACAAGTATCTGGATATAATCTTAACCAAGTATGCCGGGATTTCGTAACGTTCTAGAGCACTTATTATATGGGGCCAGTATGCCGAACTAAACGGCAACGATAAACGTGGCTACTGCGCAGTATTTCCCTGTACCATACAAACATCTGTCTTGTTAGTTATATCAGTAAGCTTCGTAGTTGCATCAATCATTGGTGTCTGTTTGCGGAATCCATATTAGTTGTCGGATTGACTCTTCCTCTCTTCTCTTTCTAAATGCAGCTCTAATCGTATACAGATTATCCGCTCCAGTATCTTGCCAATCGTATCCAGCACATAGAACGGTCAAAATGAGCCAGGCTCTCCAGTTGGTTTATTTGGCTTTTGCAGCAAGACCAGCCTCTGCTTTTTCCAAGTTTTCGGGAGTACCGCATTTTGTAAGCACCGCGTAAACAATTCAGCAAATGGTCTCACATTATACTTAAAGACAGTATTTAAGGCCTTATTTGAAATACCATCATACCATCTATGCCTGGTGCTTTGGCATTGAAAAATTTCTTGCCGTCTCTGTTGCCTCCACGTCAGTAACTACTGTGTCTCTTTGATTTCAACAGATTCTTCCGCTAGAGCCGTTCGATTCTCTAGCGGTTGTGCAGAGATCCAGTGGTCACCTAACAAACGTTTGAGAAGTTCGTCCAAGTTCAATAACGGATGTGTGTATATTGTTGTCCGCACCAGAGAGCTGCTAGCGAAGAATATATCGATAACGGAGATCCAAATATTTTTTGGTTTCTGGTATTCAGCACCACGATTTCCATGCCCACTTGTGTGGATGCCCCCCCTAATCCATCGCCCACGCATTGAAATTGCCTGCGATTATGTTCTTCGTAGCAGACAAACATTTTCTAATTAGTATTAGAATTTTTCTTCAGTCTCTCTGCGATATGCTTGGCGGTATAACACAACTGTAGAAGTTACTCCCACAGATTTTCGCTCGAGTGTAAAACTATTTTTCTCTTAGTTGTTTCTTTTGAAACGTTTAAAATCCCCCTCATGTTCATATGGCAGCTTTGTTCATGTTGTCAGAAATCCATGTAGCTATGTATTTTCATGTTTCCCACCGAGTATACATTTTTTTGTCATGAACCGTTTGTATAAGAAGCTCTTTTGCAGCCTCATAGTGGCTCAGATTGTATTGCATGACGCTCATTTTTTGGCGCTTTTATATGTTTTTTTGGTAATGGGAACACTTTTTCCACCTACAGAACGAGTTTTTATCGCACGACTTCGCAAACTGTCCAGTTTTGCACCGGTTCGGTCTGTCCGTCCGCTCGTCAGTTCGTTCGCGCAAGCTGTAACTTGAGTAAAAATTGAGATTTCTTGAAGAAACTTGGTTTCTTAGGCTCCTTAGTACAAAATAAAGGCGACTTCTTAGATGGAAAGTGCCATAACTGAGCGCTAAATTAAGATATAAAATTGTATTTTGGAATGGGAGATCGCAGAAGTTATGGGCACTTGTGGATAAAAAATTTTGAAAAAGGGGGGCTTGACCCCGCTCCCTAATAAGTTTAATGTGCATATCTCCTAAACACTAGAGCTACAGCAAATTCGCTCAGAACGAATATTACAAAAACTACTACCAATAGCGTGAAAATAGACGAAATCGGAAATCAAAAATCTCCCATATAACGGTACTGTTGAAAAATACTAAAAGCGCGATAAATCGATAACTACGAGGTTTGACAATGAAGTAATGAGACTGATTTCATTGCCACGCTGTGGTAAATCTGTGATCTTGAAATTCCCTTTCTCTTTTTTTCGGCATCCCCGCCTCCATTTGCCATTGATATATGTACCATCGCTCTAGCTTGTTTCGTTCGCCAGCTCGTCACGAAAATGGAAAAACGAAATCAAGAGCAACGCGTCGCGATAAAATTTTGCGCTAGTTTGGGCGAAACAGCTTCGGAAACGTATGCTAAAATTGTAAGAGTGTATGGTGATAGTGCTCTAGAGCCGGAAATCAAACGCCAAAGCTCACAATGGTTGTCTCCACGTGAGCAAGTCGAAGGTGAAAACGATGATTATTGCCTTTTTTGATAGCTGTGGAATCGTCCACAAAGAATTCGTTCCACCGGGGAAAACTGTGAATCAAGTCTACTACTGTCAAGTACTCGAAAGATTGCGAAAACGAGTCAACAGCGTGCGCCCAGACCTCGCTCGCAACTCGTTCGCCCGCGATCGTTTATCACGACAACGCGCCGTGCCACTCCGCCCTCAGCGTGTCCCAGTATTTGGCCTCTAAAAGAATTGCCGTGTTGCAACAGCCGCCTTATTCGCCCTACATGTCACGATGCGACTGTTTTTGTTTCCTAAAACAAAATCGGTAGTCAAAGGAACCCGTTTTGAGTCGATTACGGACATCCAGGCCGCCGTTACGAGGGTACTCGCGGACATCCCAGTCAAAGCATTTCAGAAATGTTACGAAGCGCTGGAATCGCTGTATAGCGGTCTAAGGGAACTACTTTGAAGGGGATGGCAGAGTTGAATTAGTCTCATTACTTAATTGTCACACCTCGTAAATGCATCAGAAACGTAAAAATTTGCAGCTAGGATAGTATGGCAAGACTTTATGGGGGCTGGGGTAAAAATTTGACGATGAAAGTGGCACTGTCCACCTTTTGGGAAATCCCATATCTCGGTACTTGTCTTACCGATTTCGACAAAATTTAGTACGTAACATTCTTTTTATATTCTTATGTGCTATTGCGAAAATAGACAAAATCGGACAACACCTAATCTTATTATTTTTTTTATCTAAATTTATATAATATGATAGTCGGTAACATATCAATATAATTGATTATGAAGAAAGTGTAATTTAATGTGGCTCTCATATAATGTCGCAAACTTATTGTGTGTTATTGCAAAACTTCGCAAAAGGTCAATATCACAAGTTTTGCGGATGCGCAAGACTACTTTCAGTGTAGAAGTAAATGTAAGTACACCTAAATATAATATTGCATTATTTGACATTTTAACACTGTTGTACTGAAACGCAGATTGCTCCTATATTGCTTTGTGGTAAGGTCCTATCTACATACCGATCATATGAGAAGGTATTTTTAGTTGGCTAGACTTTTTAGTCAGTGCCTTTTAAAATAGCATGTTAGCTTCCGAATCTATTCAAATTGTGATAGCTGTTATATAAAATATATTGTGACAAAAAAGTACCCCGAAATTGTAATATAAATTCCCCGGGTAAGTGATATTTCAAACAAATGTATTTTCCTAAGTATGTAGGCTGTTTGATTACTATACCAAATATGAGCACAATCAGTGCGTTGCGATTTTTAACATGGATAAAAATATTGAACAATGAATTTTTTCCAAATTTTATATCTTTAACCAAATTTCATTGCAAATGTTGGAAAAGGCTTCCGGTGATTCAAAATCTTAAGAGTACGAGTGATACAAAGTCTTCAAAGGTGGTTGAGAGATCGTTGAAGACTGATGAAAATAGTGCTTGAAAATCGTTTGACAAGGGTTACAGAGATAGCAAGAGAGTTCGACATCTCTTGAGATTCCGTTCGAATCTTTTAGTCAAAATTTTTGGTGTGAAACGCACTCTTACTCGACTGGTCCCGATAAAGCTGAATTTTTTTCAAAAAGAGTATCGTCTCTTTGATCGTACGAATTCCGATGTCACATCCTTGGAGGGCATTATAACTGCCAATGTGACAAAACAGCGACGCCATAGCCGCTCAAGGTCAAGGCGATGCTCTTTGCTTTTTTCGCGATATTCGTGGTTTGATGCATCACAAATTTGTTCCTGAAGGACAGACAGTCAATAATCAGTTCTAATTGGCCGTATTGAGGTGTTTGTGTGAGAACATCCGAAATGAATACCACCGATCAACCACCGTATTCACCAGATTTGGCTCCGTGTGATTTTTGTTTCCCAAACTGAAACTACCGCTCCGTGCGACTTGTTTTAGTCGATGGAAGAGATAAAACAAAATACGCTGAAGGCCATCCCAAAGAGTGCTTATGAAAAGTGTTTCGAGGATTGGAAAAATTGCATCTGGTGGCGATTACTTAGAAGGTGACAAAATATGTATTCATGGAATGCTTTGCATTTTATTTACAATTTCCGGGAACTTTATGGGGCAACATTTTTTTAGGTTTCATTTATTACTGGGAAAGTGACATTTTATTCAAAAATTATTTGCTTTTCGGGCTTTTAATTTGTAGTTCTAATAGCTTTGGGCATTCCTACAACAATTTAATGCAAAGAAATCACACGAAATTAAACCAAGTACTCAGGTACTGACTTCGTATTGACTTTTCGAGGTATAATTTATTTAGCTCTTTGCCATTTTGCCATGCGAAAATACAAACAAAAAGGAGCAAAAATTACGTTCCTGTGTATGCGGTTTCCGAGTGAAAAATTATAAAATGCGTGAATTTTTGCTTAATTCTAGCATGTACTTTTTGTACATGCGTAACTACAAATATCCTAAGGGTCAGGCTAATGTCGAGTAGAATGTGAAAAAATGGAGAATTTATTTAATTTCCTTTTCAGCTTTTTTCTTCTTTTTTGTGATTTGAAATATATGAATATATTCGTCACTTTGTTTCCCTTTCGTCGGATTTAATTAAATTTTGATTGATTACAATTTGCTAGAAGGCATTTACGCTTGCAAGCGAATGTGCGTACTGTCGGAGAGGAATATTTGAAATAAAGTGCTCTTCTGTCACAATTCTGTAGTAATTGTGCCGAACTGAAAAGCCACGGGTGGAGACGTGGAATGCTCAACGGACGTGTATACGCCGGGCTCCTTGATTTCAGCAATGCGTAAGCCTGCCGTTAGAGTCACCGTTATTGTCATCTTTACGCAAAGCTCTAGAGTCCCTTGTAGATGCCGCCGACTGAAGCGTTCACGGTTCGGCTTTCGTAACGCTGCAAGCGGCTTTTCCACGCAGTACAACTACATTTGCATGCCGCCTTTGAGTGACGAAGGAATAATGAAATACAAATTTAATTTGTGTACCCTGAGTTTTGAAAAGTGAATGCTGCGCGGCTAAAAGCATACAATTGCAAACGTGGCGAAGAAACACCACACACTAGACACTGGGATGCCGGCACCTTTGTTGTAACTACTCACTGACGGTCCTCGGGCTTAATGACATTTATTTGTAAAAGTGAAGGGGATTTCTCATTAAAAAATATGTGTAGTAAAGGGAAAAATCAGAGTAAAACGCGGTCACCTATATAAAAGAAACTATCAGATAAATAGGGATCTGAAGGGGGCACCTCAAGATGCTACGAATCGGTTCGCAAAGAGGAAAAACGATCAAATAACCCCTCAGCAGCCGCCAAGAATGAAGGGCAACCAGCCACAGGCGGCCGGAGGAAAACGCTACTCCCCAAATCCGCCGCCGGTGGAAGCGTTACAGCACAAGTACTCGGAGGCTTTAAATGGCATTCGGATGGCGGCATTAGCCCGTAAGTATTCAGAACATGTGGGCGTGGAAGGTGGTCGCGAACAGCGTTGATAAATTTAGATGGAAGCTCAACATTACGGTTGAAGATGAATTCTACAATTTTATCCTTCACAAGTTATTCCGACAGAACTTAAAATTCAGCAATGAGCTGAAGGGGCGCTACTCTCCACTCAGAAGCTCAGATGGGTTAGAAGGGAAGATTGGTGAGGACAGTGGAGACGAGAACTCGTCTCCCATTGAGCACATCCTGTTAACTTTGCCGCCGGCATAGAAGTTGCCCATGTGAACCTACGCCATGCAACGGCAGCCTCGGCTATCATCGCGAGGAGATTCAACTCGGATAACATGGACCAGCAACGCAGATGGTTAGAACCGATTTTTGATCCAGGAACAATGGGTCTATAGAGCAGAGGTGAGAGTACCAACTTCGAAAAACAACAAAGTAAAAAAAAAAAACGCTTGTGTAGTGGTTAGAATCGATTTAGACTTCTACTGTATTTCAGAGTTCCTAACACATAATCTTAGACGGCTACAGTATTATCCATTAAAAGGCAGAGCGAGACCTTTACCAGTGCGAAGGACAGGACAAGGAGGAGTGTCACGGTTCAGGTTGACATAATTCCATCATTGATCGCACGGAAGCCAGATCGTATGGACTGGTTTATTGCACGGGATCTCAATCAAGTGGGCACTGGCTTCCTTCTAGAACTATAATTCACCAGCAGCGGATGGCATATTTCCAGCTCTTTTGCAACAAGGTATGAAAGTTCTCTTGCCATACCTGTTAGGGCTGATGGCGTATATCCCAGAAAGATGGAAAATAGCGAAAGCAATCTTCATCCCCAAGGTAGGTAGGAGATACTATTCATTGGCCAAATTATTCCGGTTAACTAGTCTCTTATCCTTTATGCTAAAAGGGATAGAAAAGATAGTGGACAACCACAGAAGATCGGAAGTGCTGAAAATCGAACCCCTATTCCAGCCAGCACGCACACGGAGCAGACAGATCCACTAACACTGCTTTGAACCAGCTGAACTATAGAATTCGTTGAATAATGGCGAGGTTGCGATATGCTCCTTCTTTGCCATTAGAGTGCCTTTGGTAAGTTTCACGCAAGCGTGATCAAGGCACTGGAGAAAATTAACGTGACGGTTCCAGTATGCAGATGTGCGCTAGGATAGCTGAAAGAGCTGTGGGGGAGAGCAAGAGCATTGTCATAATGGCGCCAGTCAACTTTTAGAAGACTCTCTATGACATTGTTCAAAGGGTTTTAAGTCTAGGTAAGGGGTGGTGCAACACGGTAATGCTAAGTATAATCACGACAAAAGCTATCGTGATCCTTTTCACTAAGTGAATATCTCTTCAGGGCTTTAGGCCCCTAACAATTGGGGGCAGCGAGTTGGAGATGTCGAAAGAGGTCATATTCCTTGGCTTCACATTAGACTAATCCTTACGGTGGAGTAGGCATGTGGATCTAACGCTGTCCAAAGCCACCAAGGCACTCATGCATACGCTTTTCTGGCAGATCCTAGGGATGCGAGCCAGGTGTCATTACATAGCGGTATACCATGATTGTAAGACCTGCTTGGGCTGCCAAAGCAACGCAGTCTTCGGTTCGCTTGCAGTCATGCTGGAGCCCACACCGCTGCATCTCATGATTAAATAGGTAGCGAAACATACCATGCTACTAATGTCAGCAGAGGGTTTCGGCGAAGGGAAGATAACGTCGACGGCGTTACAAAAAGTCAGAGTGGAATGACTTCACGCTTGATAGAGAATACTATCCAATGGTACACTGAGGGCTCGAAAACACCGGAAGGCATTGGAGCAGGTATTACGGGGCCGCATATCAAGCTATCCACTCAAATAGGTCGCTTTCGAAGCTTTTTTCGTGCAGAAGTTTTTACTATAAGTCTGTGCGCAGAACTCAGTCTCCACCGCAAATATAGCAACCAGGGTATCGCCATCCTTAGCAACAATAAAAGGGGCACTAAAAGCGATATTAGCATAAGAGGTTAAATCGCTTTTAGTAGCGGAGTGCATATCAAGACTGAAGCGCGTATCAGTGAGCAACCGGGTACACCTGGGTGACGGGGCATAAAGGGGTAGCCGGAAATGAGCTAGCCGACGAATTAACCTGCTCTGCAGCAGCGTCCAAGATGACGGGATCAGAACAATGCATCGTAGTGGGGTCCTGCACTCTTAAGGTGCTGCTCCTCACAGAGGAGAGAGTGGAGAAAGAACAACACTGGCAGCAGGCAGCAGGAATGCGCCTTGCCAAACTGCTTCTAGGAGGGTACAACCTTTTAAGGTTTAGGGAAATAATCAACCTCCCTTGTGACAAAATCCCCCTCCTTGTCGCGCTCTACACAGGGCATTGCAGACTCAGGGGACACTTGTCCAAAATGGGCAAGCTGTAATTTGAGTAAAAACTGAGATGTTCTAGTTCCTTGGCATTAAAGTGAGGACGAGGTCGTAGATGATAAAACACACTTAGGTGAAAATCCATATCTGAGAATTTACTTGATCAATATCCACCAAATTCGGTGTGTTATATTATTGACTATTCTTTTGATATTTCGGATAAGAACCGGACCCACTTGCATTATAGTATAAATCAAGCGCCAATAAATATATATATAATATAAAAAAAAAGTTTGCATGCATAGTGACTTTAAGGTGTGCAACCTCCGGTCTTGAAAATTATTCCATCCCCGAAGTGAGATTCCGCAAGGTCTGCAAAATACGCTTAAACAGCCGTTATGACCTCTTCATTTGATGAAAAACATTTGCCATGCATACATTTTTTGAGTTCTGGAAACAAATGGAAGTCGCTAGGGGCCAAATTTGGTGAATACGGAAGATGGTCCAACAATTCGAACTTTAATTCATGGATTTTAGCCATTGTCTCAATGGTTTTGTGACACGATGCATTGTCCTTATGAAAAAGGATTTTTTTTTTTGCAAACCAGGTCTTTTTTCACGAATTTTTTCCTTCAACTGGCTTTAATAAATCTCTCTTAGTCAATCAACGATCTTACAAAATCATATCGTGTATTTTTTCTATGATTTGTGGTGTTGATGTGCCTTTTGGGCGTCCTTCGCGTGGATCATCTTCAAGGCTTGTATGACCACGTTTAAATTCAGTAACTCATCTTTCTACTGTTCTAATTGTAGGTGAACAATCATTATCCACTTTAAACATTCGTTCGTGAATTTATTTTGGTGCTACACCTTCCAAAAATAAGGATTTTATCACTGCACGATATTCAATTTTTTCCATTGTAAAAAACGTGACGTGTGACACAGCGATACTGAATGTACACAAAGAATGAATTGACAGATTGAAATGAAACTTGACATAGGATCATATGAAGAGTGTACCAACAAAACGAAAAAATTTGGGCTAGTAGCCACGCCCTCTCTTAACGAACGACAAAACTTATTGAACAACATGGTAGATAAAATTGGATCAATACTACGCCTATATAGCTAATAAAAGATTTTCAAGTTTCCGGTTGGCCTAATACTGTATAAATCGGTCAATAATGTTGGATGTACTTTAGCTTAGTGTCAAAAATATTAGTTTGTCAAAAAAGTCTTGCGGTATTTTCGCTATTTGGCGCTGAGAGGGCGTAGTTCTAGTTTTATTCGTCGCATCGGGTCACGCTATACCTTTTTGGAAAGCTCATTTCACGCGCTAACACGGGTTTGATTGATTGTCGTTTCTTTTAAGTCGTTCGTGAGTTATAGCGTCGTAATCTAAAAAGGTTTTATGTTAATGATGATTTAGTGGATACCTCCCTAGTCGCGATATGAATCGGAGAAGAAACAATAAATTTAAAGCTATTAAAATTACTTTTACGGCCCTACTTAAACCATATAGAATCAACGCAAAAAATGCAGTCTTAAAACTCCACCTGAAAATATTATTGTGTAAGCAAACCCCCGCATGTTAATAGTGTGTGTTAGGTATAAAAACTAATCTGATAAATTGGTTAATTTTCATTGCTACTTAAACTGGAGTGATCTTTGCTTCTGGAACCCTTCAAATATGGTATAGTAGTTAGACATATACTTATGGTACATATTCTTATCACTTACAGCTACGCTAGCACTTACCGATCTATCGATATCGCCACTAGATTGAAGATCGATGATGTTGAACATATCACATCCATAGCTATATAAAAATCACATATGAAACCCGGAAGATCCCAACGTCCTCTATTCACCTATAAGACGATAAGTTATTATATAAGTAAATATGCAATATTTTGCTACGAGTAAATTATTATTAATCTAATAATAATTTTTCATACGAAATAAATTCCTTATATTTCTAGTACAAAGGTATTAAATATCAATTAATTTAGCAGAGTAATATTAAGGCATATACACATGTATACAAGCATATACCTCTTTAACATATTAACACATAATTACAAAAACTCCTATGTATTTACTTAGCCATAAACTTATAGCATAATATATGGATGATGGAGTCATATGTAGAAGTTCACACAAGTGAGGAAAGTTCTCTGATCGCCATTCACTTGGGAGTGGCCAGAAACGATTCTTTTACATGTGACTCAAGCAGCTCACGATTTGCGGTCTTTGACCAAGTATCCTCTGGGTAGCCTAAGAATGCATAAGCATCGGATGAGAGACCCCCTTTTGATGAGAACCATGGCAAACGAAATAAGGACTACGAATTGAGGGCATGCACCTGGAATTTGGGGTCCCTTAATTGGGAACGTGCCGCTGCCCAGCTGGTCGATGTCCTCGTGAAAATAAAGGCTGACATCACTGAAAGAGGTAGAAATGCGTGAGTACGAAGAACTTGATAAGCTGGCCGACAGGGGTAATGCTCGAATGCCGGAGCATACCCTTGTAGAACCCCCAAAGGTGATCTAGTCACCGATGCCCAGAGCATACTTAAATTATGGAGGGAACACTTCTCCAGCCTACTGAATGGCAGCGAACGGACAACCTCAGGAGAAGGCGAACGAATAGCAATTACCCGCCTGAAGAACAACAAAGCGGCTGGGCCGATGGATTGCCAGCCGAGCTATTCAAACTAGGCGGCAAAGAATCCTTATCAGTTCTTTGCATGCATCAGCTTCTTTGTGAAATATGGTCATGTCATTGTTGACAGTCATAACTTTGAAGTCGTAGATAATTTCGTCAATCTTGGAACCAGCGTAAACCCAACCAACAATGTCAGTCTGGAAATCCAACGCAGGATAACTCTTGCCAACAGGTGCTACTTCGGACTGAGTAGGCAATTGAGAAGCAAAGTTCTCTCTCGACGAACAAAAACCAAACTCTATAAGTCACTCATAATTCCCGACTTGCTATATTTTGCAGGGGCTTGGACGATGAGAACAACTGATGAGTCGACGTTACGAGTTTTCGAGAGAAAAGTTCTGCGAAAGATTTATGGTCCTTTGAGCTTTGGTTACGGCGAATATCGCATTCGATGGAACGATGGGCTGTATGAGATATATGACGACATTGATATAGTGTGAATTAAAAGAAAGAAGCGGCTACGCTGGCTAGGTCATGTTGTCCGGATGGACGAAAACACTCCAGCTCTGAAAATATTAGACGCAGTACCCGCCGGGGGAAGCAGAGGAAGAGGAAGACCTCCACTCCGTTGGAAGGACCAAGTGGAGAAGGACCTGGCTTCACTTGGAATATCCAATTGGCGCCACGTAGCGAAAAGAAGAAACGACTGGGCGCTCTTGTTAACTCGGCTATAATCGCGTAAGCGGTGTCTACGCCAATTAATAAGAAGATATGGTATAATAACTAACACTGTGTCCATTAAGTACACACAGATATGTTCGAAACCTACAAACGTATGTTTTATTGGAGTGGACTAAAACTACTGGTAATTTTACTCATATAAGATACTCCAGTTCGGAATTTACACAATTAGGGTAATTACTTCAAATCCTCTCTGGCGCTAAATGGAGTCGGCTTGTAACGCTTGTCAGTTATGTATGCATTTTATAGTGTCTCCCACGTTTTCTCCTGGACGTTCCAAATCTTCTCGAATATCTTTAAAACACATAATTTTCTCTTCTAATTGGACTGCCCAGTAAAGTAGTATTGTATTTAATTTACAGAGCGCCGCTTCAACGCATTTATCCAATTTTTATTCGCACTAAATTGGCGAGCACGGTGCTTCGATGCGATTTGAGATATTGTCGGTTTTCTTGTGAAACACACTGTCGTCAATTTATGTATAACCAAATGACCTCTCATATTTGCCTGATAACAGCGTAATTATATTATTGTTGCAAGCGTTTATTTGCGTGTCCGCGCGTGTTTAAATATAATGGCGTATTTAGCTGTACAAATAATAGTAAATGGAAGATTTATTGCCTCATTCGAGACTGTTCAGCAAAGTGTGGCGTTTATTTTGCGAGACGTGTGTAAGCAAGAATGTGTAAATGATGTTAGTTGAATTTTCTTATCACTGTCTTGCAAACAGTGCAAAACGGACCCTCCTATGAGATGCGATGCCCTGAGGAAACTCTTAAAAATGAGATAGAGAGCAAGAAAAAGTGACAAAATACATGGTGAGCTTTAAGCTCAGTATTGAAAGTACTCATATCTTGTTTGTTACGGAAAATTTTTCACTTTTTAAAAGTATTTTGCTTGCATTTCTTATGGGTTTTTTAGATAACATATCGCTATACATAGACCTGTAGGCCCTTTGTAATGTCAGCTCAAGGTTTAGTTTGATACTAACTCAAGTTATGATATCTAATTCTAGCTGTGTGCTTCTAAGCTGTGATGCCACCAGTAACTAGGTCATGTAGTCTTTTCGAGACTGTGTGAGTAAAAAGCATGTTTCCTTGAGCAAGATTTTGACGATCCTGCAAGCCCTTAAGTCGTTCCAGCTCACTCCGTCCGATTCGTCGATCTGTCTTTTCAGAATTTTCATTGTATATTGTTTTTAGCGATTTTCTGCACTGTTCCTGAAATACAGGCTGCCACTTTCAGCCTCCCCACTTCTAAGGGTATTCCATCTCAGTAGCATTTTTCAAGTTTGCTGATATATTTTATGAGATTAGGCCAGTTTAGGTTTTTCGATTAATCTATTAATATTTTGGCTTAAAGTACAAAAATCTTCGCTCATCGTTCACTAGCCTTATTAGTTTCTTGATAAAAGGTGATATGAGGCTAGAAATGTAGGCTAGCTAGTTGTTTGTGGATTGAGTATTTTATTTTGTTTTAGATATTAGAAATTCATTTAATATGTAGATTGATCCGTCCGCCTGCAGTTTGTGTCGATTGACATTTTGATAAAAATATATATTCTGATACACTCAAATACATGAGACGAATTCGAGCCCTTTTTCCTTACTTCCAGAATGAAATGAAGGCTTAACCCGCTACATTAATTTCATTCCTCACCATTTGCGATTTCTCCGACTCTGGTAACGAACTCAACGGGTCGCATAGTAAAAACAATAAAATATAATTGTATGCTCTTCGTTATGCATTGGATGCTGAACTCATTTGAGAAAATTACGAGAGCTTTAGCGAAATTCATTTCTCCTGAACAAATAATGCAGTGCTTTGTCATTGATAGTCCGTTTGCGAATCACATTTTTATTGTTAATGTCCGTCTATTATTGTGCGCTGACAAACTGACTGCCAGTGCTATGGAAAGCTGAGGAAAGCTGAATGTCTGCAGAAATTTTATCACATAACAATTGCTCGCACAGCTTGCTTACTCCGTTTCCCACTAGGGAAAGCTTGAAGAATGTGATATAGGTATCAATAAATAGAAAAAGTGGTCACAAAACGTATTGATGGACTGCCATTTTGCATGAGTAGAGAGCGTTTCTTCCGAATTCCGCACAGAGGAACGATCGTAGTAAGAGTTTTCTTTAATTTTTATATTAGCTTGCTAAAATATCCAGTTTACCTTACTGGACCTCTCAATGCTGTTAGCACTCTTGTTGTTATTGTATATTTTAATGTTCCTCTGACGAAATGGCAGTCATAAACTCATTGCTTTCTGCTGTACTTGAAAGCTTTTTACGTATCATTAACGCTGAAATATCGTCTGCTGAGTGTGGTGGCTATAGATTCGGCGTGTACTATGGAGTTGTAGGAGATCAAAAATGCATAAATTTTCATCATCATAATGGTTAACTTAACTCTTCTACACTTAAGCGTATTTGTGCATTTGAGTTCTTCCGCAGATTTTTTGATATTCAACTAAATTGAGTTGGCATCAAATGAAAGTTACGCTGGCTTTGGCAGAGAGGGATACTTACTCTTATGACTGGGCGGTAGTGAAATTTTCCCTAAAAGACACATAAACCCGCTACGAACAGTAAATACGAAGGCAAATACCGAACTCGTCATACCAAATATATGTTTACTGTTATTAGCAGAGTCAGTATAACCCCAAGATAGTTGGGATTGTATTATTGTTACAACTTGAATGTAATATGAAATTTCACATTTTAGATGACGCGGAGCTCAGAACCGGTGTAAAAATTGTACAAATGGCGAGGCAGCGCCTACATTTAGATGAAATTCTATACCTTAGGAACTGCTTGAATAATTTACTTCAACATTCTTATGATATTTTGTGAAAGTGGGCGATATCGGGGAACTAGCATACTGTACATATGTTTTTGAGACTTCCATAAGATATTTCACTTAATAGAATATATATCAAGGACCGACGAAGTTGTTGTAACAAAGCTTTGCACTCTAAGATATGCTATCTCATATCCAAAATAGTCGAAATCGGAACGGATTTTTTCTTGATTCCTCATAAAATTTGAATTTTCTGTGTTTTTTCTTTAAAACAATTCGAAATGGATTACAAGTATAAAAGCAAGTTTCAAAAATTCGAAGGTTGCGCAAGAAATCTAGAACGTTTCATAATAATGACTTGACCTAGGCTAGTACATTGATTCGATAAACGTAACTGCGACGGTTATTACAATTTGCGATTGCTGAGTAACTGGAATATGATACTACAAATACATATATGTATGCATAAATATATAATGGTGAACTAAGCGGCCAGTGAACGGTCGCTTATTTTGCCTTCCACTGCTTTTTCCGCTAAGGGAAAGATGTAAAATAATGAAATGGGAACAATAACGCCGTTTAAAGATGGTTGTAAAATCTTCTTTAAACATTTTATTATTTAGTATTCGTCCTTTGTTACAACCTTTCTTTGTTACAGCGAGTATATACCATGAATATATGAATATGAATGAATGTGCTCATATACATATGAACAAGGATATACTATGTATATGAGCTGGGTATACTGGGTAGCCTATTTACCAGGGCGCCACGGCTCGCGATCACGCTGTGCTGATGCAGCCGCATTTCATATGGAAAATAAATCTGACCCCAGTGTAATATTAAAGCGATTCTTACATTAAAAATACAACACATAATGTGATTTTAAGCGTCATAAAAAATGTAATCGCTGCAATAACATTACCAGCATTACATGTGCATATCAATGTGCTCGATGAATATTCATACTTTTATTCGTTTGAGGCAAAAATGAGGTAATTTGCATATAATGCATGTTTTAACGTAATTCACAACAACTACTAATCAAATATACTGTATAATTTATATATGTATAGTATCAAGATCAATATTTAGCACTTAAGCTATGTTATCACCAAATCAATTGCACTCCGCTTAACTTATTATACAAGTAATATACAACCACCGCCGTGGAATTCAATGAAATTAAGTGGCAAACATTTCCTGATAAACATGTGATCTGGTGCTAGAAATGGATGACATCAGACCAGTACTTCCCTCAAACCCTTTTATCCAATATAATTAAACATACTATTTTGTATATATTGGTCAGTAGCTAAGTTATTTTAACAAATTACGAACTTATGTTATTTTAGATATATGGCAGTGTGAAGTCGAAATTGCTGAAAGTGTTTCCGACATAGCTTTCATATACTTTATAACCCTCCTCTGCTAGCCGTCTAACAATTTCGTCTAGAAACGTATGCTGAGTTTCGAAAATTTGTCCGCAATTTTGGTTTTTACGAATTTCAAAAGTATATTTATATACTATTTTAATAATATACTATATATTATTCAGTTATAGCCGAATTTCACACTTCCTTAATTATTTATTTGGCCCATCAGTCAGAAATCCCCACACACTTTGACATCTTACCGGATCACTTGAATCGTAAAGTCGCCAAACCAAACTCTGGGTATTCTTTCTCTGCTAATATACCGGCGGGGGAGTTGTAATTGGGAATAAGCAGTTGGTGGAGAGGAGAAGTGAGCTTCTATAGTAATCGGTCAAAGCTTGAGGTAAAGGTTGGGACAGGGGCATATTATCAGCAGCTCTCTATCAACTGCAGCTGCAGACGTCCTGACTATTGCAGTGATTTCCAATTTGGATTATGACTATTAAGGTAGCAGCAGATTTACCGCTCCGGAATACAAAGAAATTACCATTCACTCATTAACAGTGTAATCAGGATTGGTCAAGGAGGGTCTCATCTCATTATTAATAGCATCGAGTCCCTAAGAATCGCTATCAGCAGGATAGGAGCGGGTCGGTGCTCCCGCATCCTATTGAGTTTTACTACTAAATCACTGGGTCACCATCGGTACATGCGCTGTCGCAAAGTCCTTTCGCCCAAGATCGACCCAAGGAATCTAGTGCTATCTTTAACCTCAGTAAGACTAGACCCCAGTTGTCGGAGTTTTAACAAGCCATTGCTCTATTGACGTCCATGCTGTAAGGCTGGGAATTTGACCAGTCGCCATCTGCAGAAGTTGCATGGAAGAAGACGAGGTGGAAACAATTCAACATTTCGTTTTTGACTGTCCCGAGTTTGGGCCATGGCTTTTATGAAGAGATTTCTTATTAAAAAACTCGGTCTCAAATAAAATGGCTTAATTATAAGAGTACATTTCAAGTTTTCAACCGATGAAGATCGAATATTACTCAACTTTGTTTCCAATTCTGAATAAATAAAATATTAAGTGTAATCGGAAAGCAAATCGTAGGTAGGCGTGGCAATAGCCCGATATGCACTATTTTTTCTAACTGTGTTTGCAAATATTAACAAAATATTACGCCCTACTATATGTTGCATGCCACAAACAACTTGTCTGTATTATTTGTTGAACGTGTTAGATATATTTATATGTATGTATATATTAGTATATTATTACACAATACATAATATTTTTAAGTGTGAGTTAACTTGCAGCCTGAAGGCCAATAAGTAATGTTACCACTTCATACTTCCGACAGTCATGTCCATATGCTCGTATATTACATACATGCATGATATATATAATATGTATGTATGTGTTCAGGAGTATGGACATTCGAAGCAATGGCCTCACATGCTTAAACGTATCATAAAAATGTTTTTTTTTTACATACAATTTCCAAGCCAAAGTAGCCATACTCTTACAGAAATATGAATCTTTGGAGATGTAGTGTGAATGTATGTGTGTGTCGAAATGTCAGTCATGAAAGGCAACACTATGTAAATGCAAATATTAAATATGAATATGATGTAGCGGCGAACAACTCGCCAAGTGGCTTATTCAATCCCAGCTGTCATCAGGTGTTAAACAAGGAGAAGTTAAGTGTCGGTGTCGAATGTCAAGACTTTCGATGAACGACGAAACGATTGCGTCTAAGTGTTGTTCCATCTGAAGAGTACTTTGGCTAACTGCCGTGAGGGCGTATGTATATATACATATGTTTGCTAAACACCACATATGTAAATACCAATATGCATATGTATACGGTATATATCCGAAGTTATGGAAATAAACCTTAGTGCCATACCGAGTACAAGGGAAATAGATAGTTGTGTACGGAGTCCACTTATGCGCAGTTTTGATCAATTTAGACAGTTTGTATATGCCATTGCTTGATTTTGAAGTGTGAAAGGAATTGAAAGTTATCGAATGTATAACATTTGGAAAGATTTGTAAAGCGAAAAGATATTATTTTAGATTTAAATTAACGCATCCAAACTAAGTTTTTCAGATTCTTTCTAACCGTTACAAAGTAAGTATTTAAATGAAGAAGACAATAATAAATAAGGTTATAGCTATAATACCCTGCAAAAACCAAATAAGAGATTGTACCGTTACCTTGGATATCATACCAAATTTTGTGAAGATATCTTGCCAAATAAAAAGTTTTTATACAAATCAATTAATTTATTCTTCAATATCTATGTCGTCTCCTCAAAGTAATTCCCTTGCTCCCATACACTTGTTCCAGCGTTATTCTCAATTTTCGAAATAATTGTTAAAGACAATTTCAATGCTTTCAATGCGCGTAGCGATTCACGTTGAAGGCCTTAAAATTTTCAAATATGCTTCGTGCAAACGACGTATAACATTAATTAGTATTCATTGTTGACAGTTGGACGGTCGGAAAGAGTTCGCAGTGTAGAAAACCCCTGTAATCGAAGAAGAATATCAACATAACCTTAATTTTTGACATGCCTTGACGTGGTTTTCGGCTTCGGCTCACTTTTGACACTATATTCGGTAGATCGATCGTTTGCTTCCGAGTCGCAAACGTAAATCCAAGACTTATTGTCGGTAATAATATGCGTCATGATATCCTAGTAGTCGGAAAGTACTGCTTCGCAGACATTAACGTGACGCTGTTTTTCGAAAATAATTAGTGATTTTTGAAGCAATCGTGCCTTCTTTCGAATTTAAAACTCGGCTACTATTTTTAGTTCGAACGACAAGGGAGCTAACATCTTTCAGTGTGTGTTGACAATTTATCGGCAGAACTCCTTTATCTAAAACAGGCTTATTGCTCGTTTTGTTATAGTGAGACGGTGGAATATTGAAAACTCTGACGGAAGAAGGAGAAGTTGACATTTTACATGAAGAATATGAGCATCCAAATTTTATTAGAAGCTTTATTGGAAATGGTCACCATTTATTCTCACACAAACCTTTAACCCATTCGGCCAACGAGTAATAGCACACACAGTTTCCATAGTATTTACCACGTTATTCGAAGAAAATATGTTCCCAAATTTCTGTGAAGTGTTTGACAGTGAATTTCTTGAGCAAAAACGGTACTTCAACGAATTCAAATTCGGACTTCCATACGGTGATACCTGAACATATTTATCAAATAATATCCTTGTGTGGTTTTTGTTTTGCGTTTTCGCTGAATGCATTGTGAACTTCGTAACAGAATTTATGTTAAGATTGAGTACATCAGCATCCCTGGCTTACAGGTTTTATAAAGTATATTAAAATTTAAAAAATCGGAAAGTTTTGTATTAAGGCCTCCTGCAGCGAATTATTGCTAATCAGTTTTTTGTATCAACGGGTTTTACTGACAACTGCAGGGGGCTTAAAACGTTTATGCTCAAATTTGTGCACAAAGACCCCAGATGGCCAGAATGAGTTGTCAAGAGCCAATTGAAAATTGTCAGCGGATATGTCGATCTTGAAAGATGAAATATTCCTGTCGTATTTGAAATCAAATTTTCGGATGTCTGAATCTTCCGATTTTAGTTTCGACGAGATATAACTCTTTATGTCATCGACGGCAGCAAGTCTTCAGATATATATTGCTTTTTCCGCGGTATTACAATTAAATTTTTACTACCTGACTTACAGTTATTTGGAAGCGGATCCTGAGAAGGTTTTCGCTTACCATGCTCAGTAACAGTTTTCTCTGAATTCTGAACAGACGAGACCTTCTCTCCTTGTGGACAAGAAGAAGACAGATTGATGAGGGCAATATTGGGTGGAGGCATTCTTTTTAAGGAAGAAGCAGTGGTCTCTATATCAGACGGACGTTTACGTTTTTTAGAAGGTTTTGGATTCTCTTCCTGGTYATTTAGGCATTTAAATGATTAAAACAACGTTTTATAATGCCTAAATTTATTTGCAAGGGTTTCGAGTTCACGGCCAATCTCCTTGAAATTATAGCGCGCCTGCTTAAAAACTTTAAATAAATCAATTTCAGTTGGTCTGCATTTAATGCAAGACCAGCGCAAGCCCTTACTGTCAAGAATAAAATCCAAAATTCTTCCTGTCAGGCCAGCACATTTCAGATGGGCAAGCCCGTCACACAGCCAGCAAGAAATAAAGCGTTCCGACTCGCATTTAACAAAACAATTTGGGAAATTGAAAGTCATAGATAATAAAAAGCAATGAAAAATTTTTTTTTAATAAAAATATAAAAAATTAAATAATAAAAGTAGAAAGAGAAATGTCAAAAATATTTATAACAAATAAATGCAATATAAGTTATCAAAGGCAACAACCAATGTAACGAGCAGTTTGAGATGCACTGTGATACCCGAAAAGTAAGAAACTCGCAAACAGCTGTGAACAAAAATGGAAAATGAATAAAAACAAGAAAGAAATTGAGATAAGCAATATAAGTTAACGCCAACAATTGCACTGTTTTAGAATATAGCAACAAAAACAAATTGAAAGTGACTCGGCGGAATAAACTAAAATTACCAACACACAATTTAAGTGAATTTCAAATGCTTTAATAGAAAAATATCACAGGGATACTTATCTTTACGGATCACTTATTTCAAAAATTTTCAGAACAGTTTTAAAAAATAATTTAAACAAATTTACAGGAGCTCGAAATTACATAGCTGAACACGATAGATGCCAGCTGAAATGGCATCCATTTTCAAATCGTCAATATGAAGTTGCTCGTTGAACTGCACAACTTGAAGTAATGCTAAAATAATTTACATGTAATTTGGGTTTTTTTGTTTTTTTCTGTAATAAGCTCATAGTCATGGATATGGTAACCCTAGTTAGCGCTTTTAAACAGAGTTTGAAATAATTTTTTTCTTTTAGATACTTTTTTAAATACTTTCATTTATAACATCGTCTATGTCTAACCTACTTCACATCAAAGGTGTTATTAAATAATTTTTTAATATTTTCAGTTTCGATCAGAGCTGAGTTTTGACATTATTTTTTCTAGAGCAGCTTTTTTGAAGCACATTCCATTCGAATAAACTAACTTTTTTAAAAATATTGAGACTGTTTCAAATATTCCCAAACTTTGGGGAGCTTTTCTTTAAATTTCCTCAAAATCGGTTAAGTATCCAAATTACAAGGGAATCAGCTGTTGGCGACTATTATTTAAATCTAGTTTTCGGGATATTTGATCTTTAGCGAGGTGTAATGCGTAAAAGTAAAGTGAAATGCAATTTTTGTTCTCCATAATTTTAGTTTATTTAGGTATGTGGCATATATAAGATCACGTGTCTAAAGCCTGTAATAGTTTTCCGCAATAAAGGAGATAAAATTTAAGCTTTGATTTTGTCATTGTGGTAACAGTAAACAAGTCATGCCACCATTCGTAAAGACAAGGTATGTAATATGTATATAAATGTATGTGTGTGGCATATAAAGGAATCTGCAAATGAATAATTTCTGGTGGCATGACTTGCATGCAATGGAGAATCTGAGTGGCCGAAACGACGGGCGTCTAGGTAAGTAACGTGAGCGCATGTATGTGGATCCATACACATATACACAAGCATAGGTGCATGCGTGGACCGCTATTGTTTGTCGTGTCTGTGACTTTGCGTTTCCTCTGCAATTCGCTGAAATTGTTGGAGTTGTCAGGCGCCAAAGTGTACGAGCACGATAGCGCATCTGTGGGTCTGATTTGTTTTTGGCGTGGGAATTTAGCGCGTTTTGTGATTTTTAGTGAGCTACGAGTACTAGTTTTCATTGCACCTGGCTGGTGTCGCCCTGAAAGTCTTCAATTACTGAAAGTGTGGCAGCAAAGCTGTGACGGAAAACGCACTGCGACGTGTTGCCACATTGAGACTGCTGCTGCTGCTGCAACTTAGCGACACGCAATTACATTGCAGTGCAAAGGCAATCACAAAATGCCCGATTATGTGCAGAGTAATGCTCTCGGTGTGACAACGCCACACCGTTTACATACTCACTCTACCCAACCGTTGTCAGGAACTGCTGGCTTTGATTATACGTCACAGCGGGACTAAAATTTATATCCGTATTAGAAGTGGAAAGTGGAAATGTCATAATTAATCAATGCGCGATTGATTCAACACCTCGCTCCCTTCCTTACATGCCTTCAGTCAGATTTTCCCGTTTTAATTATGCCCTTTGGTGAGCAAAAAAAAAAAAAAAAAAAGGAAAAAAAAAAAAAAAAAA
>NW_017537634.1:632859-639846 GCF_001853355.1 Bactrocera latifrons | reverse complement strand
AAAAGAGAACTTTGCAATCAAAAGAAAATTCTTAAGAAACGTCGGTGGAATGAAGTAAGCTGGCATAATAAAGCAGTATTATAGAAGTGAGAAGCATTATAAATAAAATTCTAATTGGTTTGGCGCCTCTGTTATATATTTACATTTATATATAGATGTATTTAATTAATACATTTATGAAGGAAAGTCTGTTATCTTTGAGTTCAAAATTAATGGAGAAAAACTTGAATCTTTAGCGAAGGATTTTTGGAGAAATAAGTTTTTATAAACCACTGATCTAAAGTAAGATATTGATATCAACACCCGCGCCGTTAATTCTGCTTTCTCCAGACTGGACAAGGAAGCAAAGCAAATGGGTCTGGCAGTGAACGAGGGCAAGACGAAATATCTCCTGCCATCAAACAAAAAGTCGTCGCTCTCGCGACTTGGCTCTCACGTCACTTTTGACATAAGTTTGAAGTCGGAGATAATTCGTCTATCGTGGAACCAGCGTAAACACCACTAACAATGTCAGCCTGGAAATCCGACGCGTGATAACTCTTGCCAACAGGTGCTACTTCGGACTGAGTAGGCAATTGAGAAGCAAAGTTCTTTCTCGATGAACAGAAACCAAATTCTATAAGTCACTCATAATTCCCGTCCTGCTATATGGTGCAGAGGCTTGGACGATGACAACCACTGATGAGTCGACGTTGCGAGTTTTCGAGAGAAAAGTTCTGCGAAAGATGTATGGTCCTTTACGTGTTGGCCACGGCGAATACCGCATTCGATGGAACGATGAGCTGTATGAGATATATGACGACATTGATATAGTGTGAATTAAAAGAAAAAAGCAGCTACGCTGGCTAGGTCATGCTGTCCGCTCTGAAAGTATTCGATGCTGTACCCGCCGGGGGAAGCAGAGGAAGACCTCCACTCCGTTAGAAGGACTAGGTAGATAAGGACCCGGCTACGCTTGGAATATCCCATTGGCGCCACGTAGTGAAAAGAAGAAATGACTGGCGCGTTGTTGTTAACTCGGCTACAATCGGGTAAGCGGTGTCTACGCCAATTAAGAAGAAAAAGGGGTCTAAAGTACTGTGAATGCTTGTCGTATTACTATGTGAACATGTGTTGAAGTTGGGAAATGGAAAAAAAATTTACATTTTTTCTTCGATAAATTCTAAAATGTAAGCAAAGCGGCTGAAAATTTTATTTCGTTTCGGAAAGTTTGATGTCAAAGGTGCACTTCAGAGTGAAGGTCAAAAAGTAATGAAAACACCGGGCGACAAAAGAAATTGTTTTGAAAGTTGTTTGTATGTAAGCCGCAAATATCACCAATTTTTACTATTTTAAACACGAAAACACCTACGCATTTGTCCTATCACATCAGATTTTTTTAAAAAAAGTGAGAAGCATTTTTTTTTTCAAAATGTAAAGAAAAAAAAACAATAATCATATTACAAAAACATATACTTGAACATTTACCAAGAAAAAAAAAAAGTCCAAACAATGCTACAGGACTATTTGGAGTGACATCTTTTACGTTACGCGACAAAATTACGTCTGGGTGTAGTTTTTTGTGAGTATCTTCAGTAATGTCACGTGTCAGTGACCAGCAGTAATAAGCTATCATTTTCACATTCCAGCGACCTTGGTACCTTGCCTCCACAGTTTTTATGTCCTGGCGGAATCTTTCTCCCTGCTCTTCAGTGTAATCACCAAGATTATTAGGAAAAAAGTCAACATGTCAATCAAACCAATCAAAGTGGTGTTCTATACTCATATTACACCCCAATTTTCGGTACTTATCTAATAAATTTGCAACCTTATATATATAGTAGGGGTGTTTATTGTTTCCTAGAACATTGTTGACAACATCTTTGAACGCCAGCCAAGCTTTTGATTCAGTGTTATTCCTTGTAGTGTCAAATTTTTCAGCAGCCATCAGATCTGATTTGCGGTCCATCGAACACTCCGTCTTTAATTTTTGCATCATTTTTTAAACAGGTATTCATAACTAGCATTGTTTTTATCTAATGCTTTCACGCTTTTATGTAAAGATCCTTGTTTGAGTGAGAATATATTCTTTCTAATTTTTATTTGGTATTTTAATTACTCAGAAAACTATCTAAATATATAATATGTGCATGTATGTATGTATTGCAGCATATTGTTTTTGTTTTTTTTACTTTTGTTTACTCAAGCATTTTTATTATTATTGGATGCGCAAAACACTAATAAGCTGCTCGTTTGTCGGAACTTCCGATTTCGAACCGCCGTAGCTTAAGCTCCCATACAAAGCGATCGAACAAAATTAAATTCTGATATAAAATTTCTTTTTTTATTTGTGAAGAGTATAGTTACTTTTTTACATAATATATAAACAATTTACTTGAAATATATATAAATTTAATTAAGTATCTCGGTTCAGCTGAGTTAACAAAAGATTTTAGTAAATCCACACTTTTTTGAATATACATGGCTTCAGAACCTGAATGCGTCCATAGCTTAATTCATCTTAGAAACTGGAAGAAATAGTCTGCTTTTCCTATCGAAGACAATCTTCCACTAATTTATTGGCAATGGCATACACATAAAAGCGGTATGGTTCAATACATTCGAGCATCGATGTATTCAATTCGTCGCTTAAGTGTGCTGTAATTAAAGTTGATTACAAATAATGCCACACTTAATTACATGTTACTCATACGCACCGTGGCACCAGAAAGCTACATAATCAGCAGACACGGCGTCACCAATCGGCTGAGGCCTGTCAATGACTGTTATCGAAGCTGTGCACACATGTACAAGACAGAGGTGTTTGTGTGAAGGCGTAAATTTTTCTGATATTTTCAACGGATATGCCTACAATAAAAGAGTCAGCACTTAAACCGTTCAAGTCTCGCATTGGTTTGCAATATGTTTTCCATCTCGGTGTATTTGCACAATTTTCTCGCCACTGTATCAGGTTGTGCGTCTTAAGAGTTAAGTGCGCTCAAAAGCAGCAAGTGTTCGCAAAGAAAAGGAAGCCTGATTGAATTTCTTAATTGAAGGTATGAAAACCCATCAAGCCATCATATATTGAATGTGTGCGGATCGGTGTGTCCTCGAAAGCATTTGCACACACTTAGAGTTGGTCGAAATTTCCATTAATATGGCAGCATGTTCCCACACAGTTTGGGTTACATAATTTGCTCTTTTCCAAACGCCCTGCCTTTGGGCCTTGGAAGGCAGTTAACCTTTCCTTCTGCGTCTTTTTTTCTTGGAGGCATTTTTGCACTTTGCCAAATTGCTCCGAAACACCACGGCTGTGCGCCCTGCCACACATATACACATGTATGTAAGTATCGTATGGATGTTAAAGAAAACTGTAAATAATAAAGTAATAATAATAACATTGAAAATGTTACGAGTATTTGTGGCGGCGGCTGAGGGTGTGAAAGCGCATGAATTCACTTATTATGCTGCCAGTCAAACGCATAACATAAAGCTGATTTTTATACTCTTCATGAGGCGCATAAAGAAATCATAAAAATATTGAAGTTTTTAATTTTGCAAGGTGTTGGCTTCCTTTGTGCAAGGATTATTAAAATTATTCACAAAAGCGAAGGGGGCTGAGTGTATATGTGAGTCTACTGAAAACTCATTGTAAATATGCACATCAATGTAGGTGAAAGTGTGGCTTGCTTTTTACCAAAAATGTGATAACTCAAAAATATCAAACACGTAGTGAAGACCCTTCTAAATGCTTTGGGCGGTGAAGAGTGCTATGGCGGAATAGCCAGCTCTGTATTTGTTGCATTTCTAATTCTCAGATAGTTTGCTAAATCATTAATCATTTGCTTTTGAAGCTTAAGTCGATTTATTTCAGTAGTTCTTTGCAGATATTCCACCTTATGTTTTATAATAAATTATATCAAATCGGTCGTTTAAATTTCTAATATAAAAGGTTTTAACGATTTTACCATAAAAAGCCAAATACCAAACTTTGATAAGTCGACTGGCGCTGCTGTAGCATAATGCTACTTATTTATGCATACGTCATTATTCATATGTATGTACAAGTAAATACCCACATCCACATGTATGTACATATGTATATACTTGAATATATAAGCCCGAAAACTGCTGATTATGAGTTGTTGAATGAATTCTGCATTCAATGAAGTTATTGGTCATGTTTCATAAAGGCGCAGCACAGCAATAACGGAAGTAATTCGACAAATCACTAAAAAGGTTGTGTATTAAATTATCACTTGGGGCGAAAGCCAAGAAAATATTGCTTATTATATGTATTCCAGACTTACGTAGGTTTCTTTACATATGTCTGAAAATGAATGTGTATATTTTATCTTGAGTTTAAGCCACGTATACTCATTCAAAGGACAACTAATGTGTTCTCTGGGTATGAAAGAATATTTATATCATCTGTATATATATTAGAATATTTATATCATCATATATATACAATTCATTTCAGAGTGTGCAATATCGTACCTATTTATTATATAGAGTTTTTCAGAAAGGGCGCTACAAAAGTAAAGTTCTCGAAATTCTACTACATGACGTAGCCCCACAGGAAATAGATAACACGTTCACTGAACTTGGTTTTCAATAAATTGAGTGGGAACTTCGCTGTGTGGCTTGTGGCGCTGTCGTGTTGGAAACACATATTGTCCAAGTCCACATAATTCATTTCGGGACACACATATTCAGTTTTCATTGAGGGGTAGCGATTCCCATTCACAGTGGCGTGCCGGTCTTGATCATCAGGGCAGAATTACGGATCAATGACGCCGCCGGCCATTAAACCAAACCAAGCCGTAATTTTTTCAACCATTCAACCAAAAATGATCCTCATCACTGAAAATCCCGATCATTTTCAAATTGTTGCTCAACCCTTTTCACGAATAAACGACGATTCTGGTGGTCAAGCGGCTTCAGTTCGTCGATTTGATCTTGAAAGGATGTAGCCAAGATATTTTCAAAAAATTTGCCAGAACGACTTCACAGTGATGCCCACTGCTTGAGAACGAGGTGTGAGAGACTGACTTGGAGTTTCCTCGACCTATGGGCACCTCTTTGTCTCACTGGCACGTTGTCTCATTCAGTACTGTGCCTGCGGATTCAAATTTTTCCACTAGACGTTCAACTGTTGAACTGATAGGACGACCATAAATTGAACGTAGCGCAATTAAAGTTGAGGCCACTGGGTTTCAATAATTTCGACTTGCTGTTGGATCGTATATCCTTCCATGATGAAATGGCAAACTTTATTGAAGAGAAATGTCAAAAGAGTGGGAAAAAGATGACGTTGTTTGCTGTCCATGTCCATATCGACTAAAACGTCTAAGTTTTTATTTTCATTGTAAATTTCTTGGTCATCCGGAATAAAATAAATTTTTACTCCGAAAAAAAAAAAACACATTACTGAAAGATAAATAACACAGTTCCATTTTATTATTTGAGGTAGTTATTATTTGAATCAAGTAAGGAAGTCAAAGTTTTGGTGTAATGGAACATTTTATACTTTTGCAACTTGCAAAGATCAAAGTCGGCAAAACACTGATACACAGGCTTTGGCAAAACTTTATATTAAACTAGCTTACCGGCCAAGCTGTGACATAAAACCATGTGGAAGTTCGAAAATTTTTATATTAGTTATATGGGGCTATAATTCTATAAATTGATCCAATTCAACCCATTTTTGGCATAAGTGTAAATTATTACCAAATACAAATTTTCCCGGATTTCAATGATATATCTTGCGGATCGAGCGATATTTTCGGAATGACGTCAGCTATACGAACTGGGCTCCAAATATTTGTCGTCGGACCGATTTCGATAACATTCGGGCGTAAGATGAAATACCTTGAATACACTATTTGAGCAAAGCGTTGCCGGATACTTTAATCGGTTATTGATTTGCACTGGAAAGTTAAAGGATCAGATGGAATTTAAAATTATATAGGCGTGGTTTTTATGTGATTTCGCCCATTTTCATACAGGAATGTAGAATCTAAGAATAATATTACATACCAATATCGGTTGAAATCGGTATGTGATTTCACCTAAAATTGGGTGGTGCCACGCCTTTCGCCCAATTTTGACACCGGGTCCTATGGAGTTCTCTCGTGCCATCTTAAATGCAAAAGTTTATGTTTCTGTCACATTTACAATAGTTATTGATTTATCTGAACTTTTAGTTCACTGATATTTTGAATGAGTTTAGCATAGTTTGATTTGCTCGAGCTGATACAGACGCTCCAATAAATATGCATGAGCAAGTATAAACCAATATATTTGCCGACATGGGTTAGTTTTGAGTCGTCAAACGTCTATAAAACAATAGTTGAGTAAATTTTTCTATGAGCTTATGTGCACCTATACAATTTTACATTGGTTGCCACATGGGACTTCACTGCATAGTTTATCGCCATCAAGCATTTTACACATACGCATAAATTGACTTCTAGTTTTCCGTTACGCTGTTTAATCTATGCTAAACTACCTGCATCTTGCTGTGGGATTCCTGATTTATTGCGTCTAGGTATAAAATAGACTGTTACATAATTTATGATTATCTGCGAATTACATTTATCGTCGGCAATGCACTGCCGTTGTCCGCAGCAACCGTCAAAAGGGAACACCAAAGCAGAGACCCCCTCTTAGCGAAATAGTTAGAGTATGGGTATATGACATATGAACATACCTACTACAGTTTATTTTTGTAGAATTTACAAATCAGTATGTTTTACTTTCAATCTTTAAAACTCCACGAAGTTTAAAGTCCTTTATAGGGAAGGTGGGGAATGTTCTATATAGCACTCGAGCTTTGAACACGTGTTATAACCTCTCTGCGACAACAAAAAGAAATTCGACACTCCGAAAGTTTTTTTTCAACTCTGTGTACAGTTGATTTTTTTCACATTTTCCAATAAATTCATCCAGGTAAATATGTTTATAATATTAGTTGAGCCTTTAGCCTTCGACACACAAAAGAAA
>NW_017537634.1:631089-631639 GCF_001853355.1 Bactrocera latifrons | reverse complement strand
ATCAACATCTGCCGAAAAAGGCACCAATGCGTCTTTGGCTTTGGCCGTCAGCGCTAGTGGCCAGTCTATACCGCCATTCTTCCTCTTTCCCCGAGTCAACATGAAAGAGATTTTTATGACTCATGCGAGTCATGGCGCTGTTGGTGTTGCGAATGGTTCTGGTTACATGAACTCTGACGTATTCCCTCAATTCATGCGTCATTTCATCAAGCACACCGGTGCTAATGCCGATTCTCCAACCATGTTGCTGCTGGACAACCACGGTTCGCATTTATCGATCGAGGCGATAGATTTGGCGTTGGATCATGGCATCACGTTGCTGTCTTTTCTGCCGAAATGCACGCACAAAATGCAGCCGCTAGATGTTGCGGTATTTGCATCATTTAAAGGCATGATGACCGTGAAGAATGATGCATGGAAAAACTCCAACATTGGTGTCATTTTCGATCTGCATCATGTGCCGCTCCTTGTCGATCAGTGCCTCGATRHTATKYTAACGCCGAAAACCATCAAATCCGGCTTCCGAACAACTGGCATCTACCCGTTCAAC
>NW_017537634.1:612238-630390 GCF_001853355.1 Bactrocera latifrons | reverse complement strand
CTGCATCCACTGCGAGTCGGAATAATTTTTTTCGTCAATTCCTATTTTTCTTATTATTTATGAATCTCTCTTTCATTTCCATTGATAAATAAACGCAAAATCAGGTTTTTTGCGCCAATGGCTATAACTTTAAAATTTTTGTAGAATTTTATCAAACCAATGTTATCAATAGGAAGGTTATGACTCGCACTACAAATCCATGCTTTGGAATTTGCACAAAAAATAACTTTTATGTGACTTTTTAACCGAAATCAAAACGTGGCCCAACATTCCCCTTTCCTATATAGATTTCCTCACTGTACTTTGGTTGAGCTGAAGCAGCATGCAAAATCGTCTCTTAAGGTCGCTTGACACCCAATTTTCTTGCTTTTGAATATTCTTGGTCATCCAAGAAAAAGTCATCTCTTTTAATAATTAAAGCTAGTGCATATGCACCATTTAAAACTCCATCAAATTACGATACTTTTCAAACACAAGGTTCGACTTACATTGTGACAAAAAAGCACCCGGAAATTGTAATTAAATTCTTAAGTTTCTTATGCGGAATCGTTGCGAGTATTGGCAAAGGCTTAACGTGATGCAGTTTATGATAAACACAACCCTACGACTGGTACAAAATCTTCAAAGGCGGTCGAGAGATCGTTGCAGACATAACTGGTTGTGATGGACCTCTACAGCTAGAGGATGGCAAGAGAACTTGACATCTCTCGTTAGTTGTAATGATTGTGGTGGACATTTTGACTGTAAAATGCCATCTTGCTCGACTTGTCCCGATAAAGCTGAATTTTTTTCAAAAAGGGTACAATCGTAACCGAATTTAAAGCCAAAAAAGACATTTAAACAATCGATCAACCATTTTACTTCGCTCCGAGGACTCCATTTTCTGTCGATCGAATAGATAAAACAAAATTCGCAAAACTAATTATTTTTGTTTACGCTTCAAATGGTGTACATAGTACGCTAAAAACACGCAGTTTGCTGTATTGGAGCAATGGCATAATAATCAAGTTACACCGTTTCTTTGCAAACCTCAGAACCGGAAATTATGCTGTTCAGTATAAAGTGCTGACCTGAAGAAGTAACTCTGTTGTTTTGGTCTCAAATATTATAACAGCGATATCCTTCCGACATGTAACAGACATTCTTGTAGTTGTATGCATGAATATCCTAAGCACTAGCTACATGATGCCCTGAAGCATCCGCAATTATGTCAACAAACCAACAAACTTCATGGTACTCCTAATCGTCAAAACCACAGCAATTAAGCGATTCACTTCGGCCACAATTAAGGGGGCAAGTAAGAAAAAATATTGTTAGACACACACCCAGACTCACCGACCTTAGTATGTGTGCTGTCGTGTGTGCATAGTTGAAAAGTATTCCGGCTAATAGTGGGAATGGCGTTGTAAAAGTCACATTTCGTTTTGGTTCATTTTTAATTCCAAGCGAATTGCTGTTAGTAAGGCCATGCACCAGTGAGTCCACCGATGTCACCCGGCTATGGCTCCGTACCTAAATATTTAAACCAATAAAACACGGATTTACTGACCATGTAGACATGCATATGTATATGTATATGTGTCACATAATACTTACATATCTACACATATTTGTATTTGAATTCATAGAAAGATCGGTTGTATGTGGGTAGGTCGCTGTTTGCACTGCTATAAAGTGAATTCCGCTGGTTGTGTCTGTGTGTATGTGTGGGGTATATGTATCCTTTGGCGAGTTTGCAGAAGTACTCATGTGTGATTGCCGTTGGTGTCAAAACGATTCCAAGCAGTGCCAAATGCACTCAAGCGGAGCACCACAGAGCACAAAGCAAGCGCACAGGCAGAAGCGATTGCTATAAAAACCAAATATTTGAATACTCGTACAGACACAAAATCAGCCTCAAAGCCTGCCCGCCGATTGCAGGCAAACCAACAGCGAGCCGCTTGACTTTCCTGCTTGGACCACGCCGGTGTGTTTATACTCCATTCAAATGAAAGTAGCCAACAAATATGCACTGCAGAGGAGCGGTTGGTTGCAAATTGGCTTTGGATGATATGATACCGTTGTTTGTTTATAATACAGTTTCTATTATACCAACAAGGTTGTTTATTGCCATCGTCAACATGTCAATATTTGTGTGTTTCTAATTGTGTAGACTCGTATGCAGCACGGATCCATCGACCTATGCGGAGAAATATAGTATATGTGGGCGCAGCTAAAAGTAGGCAGACCTTTGAAATCATCTCTGCCAGCATTCGCTGCCTCCTTTCCAGCGCAGCCTGGATTAAATGGATTAATTTTAAATCTCGCAATCAGAGAACTAGTGACAGAGGCGAACGCAAACAAAAGCTGGCGGTGAGTATAACATTAAAAACAAAATAATAAGCTCGAGCAAAGAGTGGCAAAACATAGCACCCGGATAATTGGAGCAAATATTCAGAGCATTAACGGTAACAAGCGCAAATGTGGAAACGGATTAGCATCACACGAACATCACACAGCCGCAGTTGGCAACTCTCGCCACACTCGAACGCCATGCAGCATTCTCATGTACTGCGCATTTGAAAAGCTAATGTGCATAAATAATATTTTTTCGCAATCATAATGACAGTGTGTGTGCAATTGTATCTAACAACGCGTATGTGGCGATAAGCGCCTTTGCGCATGATTGCGCGCCCAATGACAGGCGGGTAATTGCATTTTAACATGGCCGACCATCACCTGCACAGTGCTAGTTGCCAGGTATCAGCTGCGAACGGTGATGGCGCTGTCACGCTTAAGCTCGCCTACGCCCGCATTTGTTGGGCAGTCACTCGCAGCCATCAACCGCAGCATAATTTCAATACAATCTCCGGTAAAGAGAGAACACAATTTAAATTGAATCCGCCGTATTCGGAATACTTTTTCAATTTTTAGAGTAACTTTAGCACGGCATTTTGACTCTGTTTCGTGTGGATGCTATAAATTTTGAGGGGCAGTGACGACGGCAGATTGGAATTCAATCTTGATTAATTTTTGTCCAGAGGCTCTATCCAGTTTCCGACACATTTTTAAAGTTGTTAGTTTTAGCCCCATGGTTCGAACTGTTAAGTACCGACGTCCATACCCCAGGTTTTGCTATTATTCCCATAATACTTTCAACGAATTTGGAAACATATTATAAAGTGCAGTCAAAATCTTCTCAGAACCGTCTATAATATTACGGCGCATTCAAGGGTATCCTTTTCGCAAATATGAATATTCAATTCATAGTCGAACTCAGTAGAACCAATCAAATTACTTTTGATTTTTCTGAGGAATTCTCTCACTTATAGTTTTGTTTGCTGTTACAAGCTTAAAGGCGAAAACGTTTTTGTCGGTATAAGAATCCAAGGGATTGTACTTGAGATTTAATTTTGGATATATTAATTTCATTGGAAAAAATAACGAAAGCAGCCTTAAAGCTTTCTCAATGTCTGGTTACCAGCCTGTCTAGTTAATAGAGATGCCCGCTTAATACGGCGTTCATTTAAGAGAGCTTTCACTGTATTTTTTCTTTATGAATTGTTTTAACTATCCTATCTTCTAAGATGGTTCGAACTGGACACAGTGTGCTAAATTTTACTAAAATCGATTCAGTATTTTAGGAGTTCATTGCGACACGTGACACGTAATTTTTATATATAAAAAAATATTTGTTTCCGAAACACTTTTCATGATCCCATTTTGGGATGACCCTTAGTTCTTTTAGCGAATTGTTTTGTATCTCTTCGATCGACTGAAAAGCGTTTTTTTTTGGTTTCGGCACGTTTTTTACCCTTCATTCAAATGGTTGTTGATTTATTTACATGTCAAACTCATAAACCCATGTATCGTCTGCAGCTATAAAGTTCCCCATAAGTGTGAGATTGGAATTTGCATGATCAAGCATATCCAAAGAGACCTGTAAATCGTACTATTTGGAAAAAAAAAAAATCAGCTTTATCGGAACGAGTTGGGTAAGAACCAAAATATCCATCAAAATCATTCGAACGGACTCTCGAGTGATGTTGATCTTTTTTGGCATCTCTCTAACACTTGTCTGACGATTTTCAAGCACCATGTCCTTTACTTTTTTAGTATTTTAATTAGTCGAAGACGAGTTATTTCGAAAGAGTGTTTTAGCTCGTTGGCCGATATTGCCGCGAGTATGCCAGTGCAAGCCTCTTGATTGGCCTGTACGTCTGCTTGGGAAAATGAATTTTTCCGAAAAGGAAAAAGTAGCACGATGGTTAATGGTTAAAATGTGATTTTTGATTAAATAAACAACTTTAATGATGTCTTTTGAATGTTGGATTTTGAGCAATGTTTGGTCCTCACTCAATTTGTGCGGAACAAATCGCCCAAATGTTCAGTAAAAATGCTATAAATCGATGTTTTGGAGATTTCCAATTCCATGAATTTCAATGATGGTTTCGGCTGATTTCTGATGAACTCAGGAACACTTTCGATGAACTTTCCGGTGATCATGGATTTTGAATGGCCCACATGTTGATCTACATTTATGTCCTCTCGACCACTTTTAAAACGTTGAAAACACTCGCGCACTCTGCGACGGGATAGGCAATCATCGCCATTAACTTGTTTTATCAATTGAAACATTCCAGTAAAAGTTTTAAAATTTTTTAAATAAAATTTAATGTTGGCTCTTTGTTCGAAGCTCATTTTTGCGCCGATAACACAAACATACTGTCACTTAAAACGCAATAACTTCACTTCCAATCAATGAAATGTCATGAAATTCTCACTGGACAATTGATAAAGAAACAGATACGTACCAGTCGACATATAGATGGTGACAGCAGGGGGCGGTAGATTTCTATTTACTTTGGAACACAATAATATATGCTTTTTTCGCTTTTAAAGAGAGTGTGTGAATAGGCTTACTGGCTAACAAATATTACTAGCCAGTCACATCTCATTATCGAGAGCTACAGTTCCTTCTCTTCACATTTGAGTTATCGTTGCTTGGTACTGACATATTTTTTCCATAGACTAATTTGGTTTTTTGAACTCGAAATCTCTTCTTTGTATTGTTTTCTTCAATTTAAATTGTGACTCACAAACCATTTGCGTGAAAGTTTTAAAAACTAATCACGAATCGTTGAAGGTTGCATATAGCCTTAGTACTTCCACTGACAGCCTCCCACAGTAACGATGTAAACATATAGAAGTATCCCTCACATATTGTTTTGTGATAATCGTTTATGAAAAAAAAAAACTAAAAAGATATTTTATATATACCAGCAGCTTTAGCTACATCTTAGAGAGTATACAGATACAATAAAAAAACAATTTTTTACCGTTTGCTGACGTAATATAATAGTGTACAAAATATTTATTTTAATGCTTGAATTTCCGTTTCATATTTTCATGGATTTCCTCTCATTTTTGATTTGAAGTAAGATTTGGCTGTCAATCCATAAAATTGCACAAAGCAACGGAGGGAAGCAATGGCTGTCGCTAAAATTGCGGTAAATATCATTCCGTCATTCCTTTACAGTTACTATACATATACATATATTCGCATTATTCGTTTGGCCTTCTGCGTTGAAGCATCTTTCGTAAAGCAAATCGGCGTGTCTTTGCTGGCAAATCGCTGCACAAGAGAAGGAACTAAACATTTTATTCATTCATTGACTTTCCTTTTCAGCGGCTTCTTTCAGTCTCTAACTTTATAACTTCTCAGCTGAATAGTGTCTTTTTAATTTAAGCAGCTTGGAATTTCAATAGCCGTAACTGATGTTATTCATTTCCATCCCAGCTGAGGTATGCTCACAATGCGGAAAAAAGTTGCGTTTATTCTAAGCAATATACATCTTCTCTTTTTTATATACTCTGGTTTAATAATGGTGGATTTGCTACAAAAGAAAATCATTTATGAGGTTATGATAATATCATCGGACTCTGATGATTATATTCAATCAGTCCTTTTCTTTTTTGATCCATCGCTTCCATTAGATGATATTAAATTACGGGAATATATTATTGGTGAAATCTTAAGAAGCCATTAAACGCAATAAAGCTTAGTAACTTTTAATGTCCAACTTTTCTTTTGTAATTTTTGCGATTTGTTTTCTTCGTGAAAAACAATCCAACCGTTTCATTGCATCTGTTCTACAAATAATAGATATAGTACAAATAAATCCTTTATTATCCACAGACAGGAGCAGATAGTTATCGCTTGGTGGGAATTTGAGACCATAAGATTATTATTTAGATGAAGAAGGACCTCCCAAGAAGCTTCTGGCAAATCGCTACCAATGTATGTGGCCTGGCGATGCGATGACTTAACGCAATTTTTCAACTATTAGCTAAAGTAGGCAACTTCCTGGGTAATTGCTTACTTTATTACGGTCGTCTACCGACTTGTTGACAGGCTACGTCAGAATTAGGCCTATTGGCCGTAGGGATGCTGCTCATAGTAGGTGATTTACTGGCAATTTCAACAAACATACAGCAGAATCATTCTGACTGTCAATCCTGACTTGGCAAACTTTTACGCCAGTTAAACGCAATGTTATCCCGATCGAATATCGATCCTACAGTTGAACCGTCCTTAAAGGAAGATATTCAATTTATCATATATCTACTGATACTTTTGCAGAGGCAAACAGCGTTAAGAGACAGCAGAAGGACACCGTTGCTTCATAGTACTTTAGACGACTCACCGGCGATAGTATATTGGCTATAGGAACGCGTTTTAAATTTTTGCATAGTAAAAAACTTAGGAAGAAACAATTTTGAATAGAAGGACTGGAGATCAGGGTAGCGATTGGGCTGGAGTCAATTGTTGGGAACTTCGTCTGAGCTCTGGTTTCAAGTTTTCATACCACGAAAGCAACCTTCGAGAAAAAGTAGATGTCATTAAAGAAGCTGTGGGTACTAGATTTAAAGAGAATGAATGCCTATTATAAAGGAATGATTAGGAACTGCAAAGGTGTTGAGCTTGCAAGGAAAGACACTCTTGCCTCAATATAATCACATAAGTTACTACTAGTTGTTTGGAACTCGCGCGAGGTTTGTGTTTGATTATGAATTCCTATGATATGTGCGCCCACGTGGTACTTCTGGTACATCTAAGCGTAGAGGAATTATCTGGCGAAGCAATTTTTAACACAAAAGTGGTAAAATCCATCCTCAGGAGTTTTTAGGTTTTTAGTAAGTTTTAAGTAGTCTACTACTGTCCAGGTGTGATCTCTGCTGGCGACCAGCCTTCCGACTTAAGCACCTCCAATAACTATGATACCATGTCCGGTTGTAAGTTTATATAATTTTATAGAAATTTAAAAATCTGCGAATGTCCGTGTAAATGAGAATGAAAATGAAAATATGCTGAAAGGCTTCCAAAGTGTTTTCGCTTTGTTTCCGGTTGCATTTATTCTGCAATGGAATTATCTCGGTTGACGAGTAAGCAAATTCATGAAAAATATGAGAGTGCCTGCGCATGTTATGTAAGCATGTGTGCACTTAATTGTTCGGAAACATTCCGGCCACCTGCTGACAAGCTCGTGCATTTATAAATTTACATGCATTCATTGTATTTTATACGCTTTGCAACATGTAAGTGGATAAAAGCTCGTTTGATGTGGTGAGTGAATTCTTTAAATTTACCGCTGCACAAAAGCTTCGCCTACAATGGACACAATTGCCAACCACATACATACACACATAGATGCATACGTATGTATGTGGTAGTGCGAAAGTGTCCTTGCAAAAACTTTGGAACCAAATCATACAAACACGACGAGCGAAGATGCACACGAGGGCTGCAGAGTATTCGTTGCATAACGGTGCTAAAGTGACATGTCGAGTCGAGCTATCATCTGCTCGTCGGTTTGCGGAGCGCTGATAGAGGCAAGTGTACACATCCTTTAGTAAACACTTTCACACTGCTGGCGCCCTTCAAACGGCACAGAACAAAACAAAACGCTCTAAGTAAATGTTGCAACGCCTCTGCCTACTCAGTCTGCTCTGGCTTTGTGACGATGTGCCAGTTTACATGGAATTATATGCTTATATGCACCAGTAGCAACCATCCAAACACCCGTATATATTAGCCCGGCAGGAAGAATGTGAATTTTTGCAATGAGATCGTACTGTGTTAGGGAGCTTGATTGGCTCCCATAAACAAACCACAATTATTGGTATTAGATAAAATGCGTCTAAAGATAAAGAGTAGTTCTTGGTGCATTCAGAGAAAGAGAGAGCAGGGAGATTGGGAGCTAATCCTCCCGTGTAAGAGGTTCTCAGAGGGCCTAGTGGTATGCAACAACATTTTTCATAGTTTTTTTCCAAGAATTCACTGCAATAATTCCAGGACCCCGGTATTCTCTCTACGGCTTTGAGTGTATTTTTTGGATACTACTCGTACATATATGGATGAGGAGACGCCTCAAAATTTCTGGTGAAAATAATTTCAAAGCCAAATACAATTCTCTATTACGACAAAAGAATTGGTGTTCGCATACACTCTTCGGATTTTTGCCATGATAGTAAAATAATAGTATATATATCCTATGAATTTTTACTTATTGTGAAAGTACACGTACACAAGTAGTACGAATATGTACTGAATTTACGAGGACGATTTCATGTATTTTGCACTGAGACTTTGACTGCAATTCTGAGAATACCATTGCGGAAGTCTAAATTGCTAATTCGAGTAGAACTCCATTTTCTAAAAAAGCTTAAGTGAAAAATGAATTTACGTGTTTCCTTAGTTACATTTTTAATAATAAAGACCAGTAGAATTTTATTTTTAAGCTAATACGATATTCGTTGAGCTTGATGAGTATTGCATACTACTTATCAACATTGCCTCGAAGGCTTGAATATTTTAAGTAAATTTTAATGATTTTTTGCTATTGCAATTCAATCGATTTCAAAATATTATATTTAGTAGTAAGAAATTATTGGAACCATTTGAGGAGAGTTTTCAATATGGGGTTTTCTATTGGTAAACTGCTTTTGATGCCGCTCTAATTTGTACTTGTTTTCTTAAATTGCCATTGATGCATTGTCAGAAATTCTACTATATATTCTTTCGCGCCATTATACGCATAAAGAAAACCGGTGCAGTGAATGTGGTTCCTACCGGGATGTTCATTATTTTTTGCGTAATGTTTTTGGGTATGAGCAAGTTAGTTAGTTTGTGAACTAAACTAAAGGGGAATTTGATAGATGCGCTGACAAACATGGTAAATGTGTTGACAAAGCTGTTGCTCTTGCTTTGCCATTGCTGTTGCTATTGCCGTTGGTGTTACTGCAGCTGATATACGAGTGCAGCGACAATGTCTCATCTCAACTTTGTTGCTGCTTAGTAGTTGTGTCGTGCCGTGCAGTTGTGGTTTCCGCTGTGCGAACGTAAAATATTGTCTGTAAACATTTTTTTATAGAGTTAATAAAGGAAATCCAACAACACATCATGCATATGCACATACGAAAATACCACACAGAATCACAATATCCATCAATTCAACCGAAAACAAAAAGACAACAAATCTGACAAAATGAGCGTTCGAAGGATGAACTACAGCGGGTGTAGGTTGAACAAAACGAATTCCAGTGGCAGCACAAAGAAGTGCATGACTTAACTGTATTGAATGCAAGACGGTAATTGCTAAGTGTGGGACCGATTTCACTAATTTCATTTTTCATATTGACCGATATATACGGCTATCGCAAATTTGAAATCCTTATATTAGGAATTATTTCGAAAATTTCGAATTCTTTAATATAGCTTAAGGTAATGCTTCGATTATAACCATACTACCTCCCAGGACACGAAATGCTCTGAGTTGCATTGAAGTATGTCCCGGATTAACCGACATCCATATGTAGATGGTATAAAGTCAACTGGAAATTTGAAAATCACTATATTACGTATGGGTAAAAAAGTATTAGATATTTTTAATATAAGAGCACATTATTATCAGAAAAATAATTAAAACATAGCTGATAAAGTAACCGATATTTTTGATAAAAAGTCTGACATATGCGCTGGGGCTAATAATTGGAATAAAGAAGGAAAAATATTTATTTTAGTTTTAGTCATTATAATGAAGGCTTCAGTTGTTTCATTCAAAACTGGGATTCCATTGCATAGAATTTCCCAGTGTACAGGGATCCGAGTCACGAAGCCGGTCTATATTTATTGATTCTGAGGCCATTCGTTAGTCCTCTCAGTTACAACCATTATTTAGGAGGAGGGTGTTGTTATAATTCGACTTAACAAAACTCTTATAAGATAATTATACGAGTATACGGCAAATACTCGTAACTACACTTATACAAATCTACTAAATAGTTCTCAGCATATTTTGTTGGTGTACAATAGAGCGTTTTGCTTTATTTTCTCTTTTCATACTGGAAAGCACTTTCATTCTCCATTTTATTATATTTATTATTGCGATTTTATTATCGCATCTAAGTAAGCAGTCGCAAAAGTGTCTGCATTGACTTCCCTTTGAATGCATTCGTTTAGCAGCGAAATTAACTTCGCTCATTTTTGAAATTGAAATATCCTTTTGCTGAAGAGGGTGTGATTGTAATGCAGTCGCGCTGGTTAAACTTGAAAGGCGTCATCCAATCAGCTCATCATCGCCTTTTACGGCTTCTTCGCGCATCTGCTTAGAGCGATCCTTACAAAGATTGCTTACAACTAACATATGCTTAAGCAACGACATATATGTGCATATATGTACGCAGTTATATAATGTATATAAATGTATGTAAGTGCACGTAATTTGTCGTACTTTCATCTTGCGAGGGAACACGGCCCAACAAGTTGAAAGCTAATATTCCTTTTGAAGTCTTCCGACACCTTTTTGAGCAATTTGTGCGCAGCTTGAAGGAGTTAATATGTGAACCTTTTGCCAGTTTAAAAGTATGTAAATATATACCATATATTAACTATTCACTGCTGGTTACAGGACATACTTATATACATGTATAGTAAATATTTTTCATACCCTTTTTTATGTTTCCTACGAAATTTGTAATACCCAGAAGGAAATGTCGCAAATCCTATTAAATTTATACCTAAGAGTATATAAATGATCAAAATTATATCCTTGCATTTCTCATCACATCATTCTTAAATGAGTCTTATAGGAACTTCTGCCGATAGCGTGAAAATGAATGAAATCGGAAGATAACCCCTTGTTTCCCATATAACGGTACTGTTCAAAATTACAAAAAGGGCGATAAATCAATTAGAAACGTATAAATTTGCCGCCACGATGCTATGTCTAGGCTTTATAGAGGCCAGGGTAAAAATTGGACATTGGGCATATTTCGTGAAATCCCATATCTTGCGACCTGCCCAACCGATTTAAACAAATTTTAATACGTGGCATTCTTTTTACATTCTTGTGTTACATTGTGAAAATAAGCGAAATCCGACAACAACCGCGCCTACTTCCTATTAGCACATTTATAATTGCCACGTGATTCTTTAACTTTCCAGTACACAAATCAAAAAAAAATTAATATAACGGAATAAAATTTTGCACGAATACAATCTTGAGGGCGCAATTTTATGATCAAAATATGCTGAAGTCCAATAAATGTTGTTTAAGCCCCTAGGTACCGAATATTTAGACCCCGGTATAGCTGACTTTTGATTGGAAATGTCGGTCAATGTGTGCTATATATAACTGAAATTAAGGGATAATCCTTCTCTCTTATAATGGTATGTTCGCATGTCAAAAATGGGTTGAATCGGACCAATACTTCCCTTAAAGATTTTCGAACTACCCGGTGACTTTTTACCATCGGCCAATATGTGAGTTATCCCAATGAAAATAAGAGAGCGTGCTTTATTCATAACATCGTAACTTTGTGCCTTAAATAGGTAAATTTGATCGAAAACTTGGCCCAGCCCTTATGATTTTCGAACATAGGGCTGACTTTACTCTATGTGATTGTTTTTACACCTTAAAGTATTTCCCCGGCTTTGATTCCTGCAAGTTGCAAGAGTATAAAATGTTCGGTTGCACCCGAACTTAACGCTTTCTTACTTATTGATCGATAAGAGAAGAAGTTACATAGTTTGTGAATTTTCCGTTATTTATTAAAGCGGAAAATATAGAAACTGTAGAGAAACTAGAAACACAAATCTTTATTGGAATGAATATCGATTTTTTCGGTAATTTCTTCAACTTTTCCGAATTTTTGAAAAATGATACTACTGAAGATTTTTATCGCTTCCAGACATTAAAAGATTTAATGAAAAGAAAATTCGTACCAATTTTCAAATAAATCGGTTGCTTAAAATTTGATTTTTTTAAGTTGCTTAAACATTATGTTAATTTTTTTATTTTGAATATTATGTTAAGAATAAATCAGTCTTGGTAAAATTAAATTTATTTCCCGTATGTTTTAGATATAACGTAACAATATTTTCGAAAATTTACAGTGGCGTGAATGAAACACGAAATGAAATGGAACGAGAGTGAAAAAGAATTTTAATATTGGTTAAAATTGGTTCATATATGAGCGCAGAACCTGAAAATGTTGGACATATATAATATTATGTCTGTAATTTGAAGTAGTGAATCGTAATCAATATACACTTCATCACCTTTTTGCAGGGTTCACTTGGGCAGTAAATTACTCGCAGAAAAAAATGTTGCCATAAAAAAAACAGATTTTCATACAAAACACTATTAAGACTTATTTAAAAAAGAATCTGTCCAAAAAAGAAAAACGCGTAAGAAAATCCTGTTTTGCATGAAAATCTGTCTATTCATGCTATAAGAATTAACATGGTATTATATATGTACTTATGTATTACTGTTAAAAGGTACAAACAAAATACATTCAGGGAATGGTAAAAAAAAACAATGTGGATTCAATTTTAGCACGTTTACTGCAACCAACTTCGATTTTGATTTCTTGAGATTCCAATTTGTGAGCATCGACTTTACAATTTTAATAATCTGTATAAAAATAAATAAATGAATTTGAAATAAACACTTCCATGTATGCTTTTCAGGTGAATACAACGTGTTTTGAAGTTACGTATACGCCCTGCGGAACTTCATTAACAAATTCGAAGTTTGTGTGCTGTGTTTTTCATATGATGATATTGATTGTAGTAAAATTTGGAAATTTCTTCATTTAAAACGTCCCTTGAAATGTATAATCTGACTGAAGGAGGAAAATTCTTAGAGCGTAAGTTACACACATATTCGATTAGCTATAAGTTCATATGAATAAGCGTCTGGTTAAAATTTCATGCAGACAATAAAAGCAATACGTGATGCTTTGAGCTCTATATTTTACATCAAACGAAAATTTCATACATACTACATACACAGAGACTCACGAAGTTTAGATATGAAAACATGCGTAGCTAAACACTGCTCTACTTTTACAAAATAATGGACTTTCTCATTGAATAAAAATACACAGAGATGTGCGACTTGCAAGCACAAACCACATACCTATACAAACTTTTTAAAAGTTATGAGCTGTAAACCTCTGGTGGGTGATGAACGACGCGCGCACACACACGCGCACATATCACACAACACCTTCTCTCCCAAATGCTGTACTTGATTTATATTGTTGACAAAGACATGTAAATTTATTCATGTTTGTGCTTACACAGGTCGTCATGGGTGCTAAACTTATGTAAATAAATGTGTGTATGTCTAGGCCCTGCTTTCATGACCAGAAAGGCTTATACATTACTGCCACTGTGTCTGTTTTATTTTTACACACACACACACAGCATTAACACATACCAAACATGTGTATAATTATGGAGATAAGTTGTTATTTCTTATTTTAGGGTGGCTCGTTATATCAGTAGTAAACGAGTTCTGTGAAAATTCAAAAGACACTTAGTGAAGAAGTTAGAAACTTACTGATTATTGAAGCACAAATCAATTGCTTGTAAGAAAATATTTAAATTAGACAGGTTGGTTAATTGATATCGAAAACACTTCGGAAAATTAAGTGGTCATAATTAAGCCGTCACTAGGCGAATTCTGCTCCTAATCTTACTAAGCACTCATTTTACTAACCCACTTTTATTTTACAAAGTGAGTTTCCGTACAAACACATCTAGAAATCGGCACAGTATTATCACCTTAATGCTGGCCTCTACATATGTACATAATAACATGTGCGGGTATATGCTTATACCCATAATGTTCGTATATAGCTGCTTGTAAATATGCACCAAAATAGGTGAATATATGCTTTGCCTTGGTTGCAGGTGTCAGTGAGCGCCTTGACATCACCGTGTAGTCACAATTACCAAGGCTACATTGCTTACGAAATATGAATGCGGCCATCAGTGTCTATATACACGCCTTTATGTGAATGCGTATGTGCACAAGTGCGCAATGCATATATGTATGAGAAAGCGGCTGGCTGGCGTTATAAATTCGAGAAATGAAATCATATTTCTGTGCAGGTTAGGCGCACATCCCATATGCGCTCGTCTCGCTTCCTGCGGAGCATAAGGTACCTTCTTTCGCTTGATGTCACCGTGACTTCGCCTCTTACGCCAGCACGCATGTCTATACGCGCACTAAGGTGACACTACTCGTATTGTTTGTTTAGGGTCTGTATTCAAGCTGATCGTAACTTTTGTGAGCATACAAAGTGCTTTCTGAAGTTTGAGCGGCGATTCGTTTGAATAGCGCATAAAATAAAACCGAAAAAGGGAGTCTAAGGGGCGCGAGGGCTTCCATATAATTAAAAGAATTAAAACTAATATTTTCCTGATAAATATATCAGCTCTCATGAAAAGCATTTCTATTTGATTTTTACCATTACTCTAGCTAAAATAAAAGTAATTAAAAGTAATGTTGCAACCACACACACACACCTTAATGCAAATACGCTTACGTATGCATGTGTGTGTTTCCACACTTTTTACGCTCGGAAATGTAATCATTTCACGCTATTGCTGTTTTCTTGTCTTCCCCTGCCTGCTGAGTTTTAACGCTCATGCTATTTATACTTTTCTGTTGAACACGTATTTGGGTTTTTATGCGAGAGTGTGTGTGGCAAGTTGTAGGTTGCGGGCTGTAACTGGTGTAGTATTATGAATATTTCATTTGAAACATGACATTATTTACTTAATTTATTTATCTCTGAATTATTGCTTTGATTTCTGTGCTACGTGTAAAATTTATTAACGAAATGACGTGAGAAAAATTGCGAACTGAAAAACACCTGCCCGCTCGGCAGATACAACTTTGGGAAACTTTAGGCAAATTTATGAAAGTGCGATAATTCTTTGAATACACAATTATTGATTCCGATAAATTGTGTTTTTGGTATGAAGCGTATGTCAGAGACTTACGCGACTGTAAGATTTATGTGAATAATAATTATTATTTGTTGCATAAAAAATATATGGACCGAAAAAAGAGGATATATGCCGACTAGTTCCACAAACACGATTAATTTATGAAGGAAACCATTCTTCAGTATGCCAAATACAGACAACGATGAAGGTCATGAATTCGAGCTTCCAATCGTAGACGATGGAATGATCGTTTCGTCAATCGTTCGTGGGGACATCCCGGCACCATAACCCAATTCAAATGAGACTTTTGGAAAACTATTAATGTGAATGGCATTACAGTACTGTGTAAATCAGCTGGTTTTTTTGAATTAGACGAAATATATGTGGCGAGTTTCAATCATCAAGCAGGCCTTTATCTTGTATAAGGCACCTCACTTACACTGTACCAGCAATTACAAAGCAAGCCTACTGAATTGCAAACAAGATTCCACTGAATCGTCTATTTGTCGGGCTTTAGACCCCAGAAGCTCACATTTTATTATGAATGATAATTAATATAATTTTGGTGTCCATACGTGGATCCTTAACTCACCTTCGACAACCCAAATTTTATTCGTATTTTTAAAACAACACTGAAAAATTCACTTCACGATAAGGATTAAATAAAATCCATAAAAAGTAATTAAGTCACCGGAATATTTTCGGCACCTTTTGTTTTGTTTTCTCTAAAGTCATTAAAGAAGAAAGATGAATGAACCTTCACTTATGTATGTATCAAAGTGTAACATCGATAACATGTAACATCAAAAATTGTCGGTATTGTATTGAATTCCCGGTTCATTTATGGAAAATATGTAGTTTTCAATGTTTCTATTTAGAGCTTAATTGAAATAATGTATACATATTTCTCCGGGTTCTGGTAATATTTTTAAAAAGCTTGCCAGTCCTGATTATTGAGTTTTTCACATATAAACACTAAATTAAATTGTAAAGCGCATTAAAATTAAATGCAAAGTTGATTTAAGATTTAATACAAGATATTAAAGCACTCTAATCACTGCTCATTAACAGTTACTTAATATAAATATAATTAATTATTTAAAATTTTTTCATCAACAAACTATTGTGTCTTGCTATTCGTTGTGTAAATATATGTATAAGTATGTATATATGTATACCAAACCCAAACATACATACGAAATCTAATTAAATGCTGATTTGGCCAGAAACAATTAAAACAAAATTTATCAGGAGAAGGATTTGTTAAATATTCTGGCTAAAGAAATATATGAAAAAACTGCGATTGTAGAAACAGCGCGGTCACCTATTTTCTTTTGGCATAAGATGGCCATACGATACTTTCAACTACGCAGCAAAAAGCGGGACCGGGTCGCAGGTGTGCAGATGTAAATCTCTCAGTGAGAAATATGCCACTCTGAAGGAATCTAGTATCACCATAAACGAACCGAACTGCCAAACTGCTCAGAAAATTGCAAACAAAATCATCATGAATTAATGTTTTGTTATTGCAAAAGCATTAAAAAAGTAATGGGATGTAGTTCTTGTATTTTCCTTAGGATCTAGTCATGCCAATTTAAATCATTCGTTTTCGCATTGCATTTATGAGTAACACACCAGTATTTCTGTTCTCCTATCTCTTAATATAGCACTGCTTCTCTCATTTTAGACCTCGGATTTGCGTTTATAATAAAACTTATGAAGTTGAGTTACGGGAACGAACATCGTTTGTAGCAGACAGCCTTTAACGATGCCATCTAACTACTGCATACATATATCCACTATTCTCCTAATATTCCCATTAAGATTAACTTCAGCCCAATAGTGTTTAAAATGAATAACTGTTACATAATTCAGTCGAATTGCGAATACATATTATTATTTAAATGTTCAGATAATCAGTTCAGACAAACAAATCTTGTTTGTCATAAAACGAAATTCTTTCATGGCTGAGGCGTACTTTCATATTTAAGGCATACATATTTTTTTTATTTGTCACTTTAAGATCATGGTCCGCTTTTAAAAGGTTATCCATTTCTTGTTTCTCAACTTTTTTTTAGAAAAAAATACTGAAACTTCAAACTTAATGAGGAATGTTTAAGAAAGAAAGAACATTCTAAGCATTTATTTTTTGAAGATTATCTCTCTCAAATGTTGACTACGGCTTCGTTTCCGATGGTCCACCTGTGGAGCTAATCTTCCTTGACTCTTTCAAGTATTTCGACTGTCTAATGTCTTGTTGACAAATGTCGCCGAGATGAGCTCCCATTTCAGGCGCCAAATAGTCGATTTTCATGACTGGATAACGGTCACCATTGAACGTTACGTTCTCATCGTCATAATTTGCGAGGAAATATTAACCAATGATTACAGTGGCCCCCAAACCACATCAAAGTGTTGTTTTTTCTGGATGAAATGTTAGCTCTTCAATCTCCTCAGGATGCTCATCTTGAAACTTTTCAAGAGACCTTAGAGCGAAGCGATATCTCTTAGAATGATCGGGCGACTTCAAATCTCAAGCTGTATTTTATACGTTTTTAATTTAAAATCTGGACGTGAAATGCGCCAAGCCGTTCCATACGTCAGTCCCAGTTACTGTAAACGGCACCGAATACGTACTGCATTGTCTTCATGTTCTCGACTCTTCGGTCGAATATTACCCATTAATATATGCCGGGTCAGTCATCGACTGCCATTCGACGCATACGGTTGTTCTCTCAGTGTTTCGCAATTTACTTTTTCTTCTTTCTGTAGTGATTTTTCTAACTCTTCAATACAGTCAACTCCAAAGGTAAATTTTTTCAAAAAGTCCCCTGGTGGGACCCAACTGGGAAATAATAGGTTC
>NW_017537634.1:604433-608573 GCF_001853355.1 Bactrocera latifrons | reverse complement strand
ACTAACTTATAAGGAACATTGTAAATATGTTAGAATAAATTTAATACCTAGACTTAACATTATTAAGTATTTATCATCTAAGCACTGTCATATACATATGTCGAATCTTGTAAATATTGTAAAAGCACTGATGTTATCAAAAATTGATATTGGACTCGCGATATATGGTCACTGCGCAAAATGTCACCTTGCATGCATCCAAGCGCCTTACCACACAGCAGTTAGAAGAAGCATACGCGCGTTCCCCACATCTCCGACCAGAGCCGTTTTAGCCGAAGCAGGCCWACCGAACATCCAGCAAAGAACGAAATATAATACCATGATGCTTCTCCYTAGAATTCTTCATAATAGGAACAAMACCTTTTTCAACATCCYCGAGACGTCCACAACTAGCATGAATGCATCGAACAAACAGTCCACCCTYATGCAATGCATAGCCCTGATCAACGACCTCAATCTAATATCCACACCCGAATTACTCGTCGAGCCTGACCATCCACAATGGTTGACTCCCAAACATTCTTTTATAAACACTCTGYCAAAGCACCAGAAACTAAAAACCAGCTCCAACGAATTTTTTCTGCTCTTCAACGAGGCTATTGAGTCCTATAAACCAGAGTGGGAACCCATATACCGACGGGTCGAAAACGGATACTACTACCACGTTTGCAGTGTCAAACGATCAGGGTGTCGCTATTACGGTCGGTRCTTTGCCAACATATTGCTCGGTTTTTACAGCAGAAGCTGCAGCAATCTACGAAGCGGTTCTATTCGCCTCATCAACAGGAGACAAACATATAATATGTAGCGATAGTAAATCAACCATTGATGCACTTCAAAATTCAGCAAATAATTCATGGCTAATACAGAATATACGCGACAAACTCTTCCATCATGAAAACAGCATGAAAATAATGTGGGTACCAGGGCATGCTGGTATAAAAGGCAATGAGATAGCAGATAAACATGCAAAAGAAGGTAGTAGAGAGCCGTTGATGCTCTTTCCCCACTTTACTACTAAAGACATCAAAGAACATATAAAAAAATACTGCCATCATATACATCTCCGAGATTGGACTAGCTACCAACATCATTACAGAGATCAAAACCCAACAGGTGTAAAACCTATCTACCCATCGGACTGCTCATGCCACAACATCAAGACGTTCACTCGTCTTAGAATAGGCCACACTACAAGAACTCACAGCCATATTCTTAACGGTASCGATSAACCAAGCTGTCACCATTGCAACGCTCCCACCCAATCAGTCATTCATCTTATCGACGAATGTCCTGCACTGCATTTACTAATGAAATCAACCTTTGGGAATAAGAGACCTTCCGACCTTCTCAAAACAACAAACAGCGATAACTTCAGTGCCATTAATAAATTTCTTAAACTGTGTAACATCAAAGACATATAACACCACATACAACTAAATAACCTTACTAAATATTTTCTTTTCACCATAATCTTAGTATTAAGAGCCGAAGGCCCTGGCAGCCAGTGCTGATTCTTACAAGTGGATTAATTATTTATAATTAGTTCTCTTTTAAATAAATAAATAAATAAAAATATGCCAGGTCTCAAGATGAGTGGTGGTGTTGCGATTAGTACTCTCAGTAGGCCCTTTATGTTGACCATAGGTTGAGCGTTCTCTACAGAACGTAAATTTTCGTAATAAAGTTCAACAATTTGTAAGTTTTGTTCAGGCGTAAGTGATACTGAACAAAAACAGCATGACAGCTTGACACGACTCACATCTTCTTCGATCACCTGTTACAATAGAATATGTATACCAAAAATGTTTGCTGTGCCGTTAGCAGAACAAAAGTTATAGAAAAAATTTGGAACATGTACTTATTTGATTGAAGTAATCTATAGCCACATATTAATATTGTGACATTAAAAAATTAGTTTGCATGTTGTTTAGCCCAGAATATTCTATTGGTCCACTACATGGGGCTGCTACATGTACAAATGTAGTCGTACTTGTCAAAAGTCATAGGAATGAATATAAGAAAATTTATTTTCGATTTACGAAAATAGAACATGTATGCCTTTAAGGTTGAGAAAGCAACTGCAAAACTCCGTTTTATATATTTGTTCGAAATTATTTCTTATAATAATACATACGTATACCTTAGAATTACTTTAAAAGCGTCTTCAAAGCGCTTACCAAAGAACGCTGCTTATAATTTAATGACTTCTGTAATTTGGGTTTTTTTTTATTATTTATTTATAAATGGAAAGCAACTTTAGTTCTCTTCAATGCACGGTAGCTATAGAATTCCCACATTCCTCAGTTTTCGCTGAGCGATTAAAAATGTTTTCTTTTTGGCAGCCACCCGGGGTAATCAAGCGCAAAATTGGAAATGAAAACAAAACGGAATGGCAACGTTTGTAAATGAGCCGGCTATATTTGTGTTTGTGGGCGTATGAAGTAGCGGTATATGCACATAGAATGGATGCCCTTGGGATACTCGAAATATTTAAGGCCGAAAACCAACACTAATTTACGGCAACGGCGTCAGGGAGGGGCGGAATTAGGGATTTACACTTTGCCATGCAACATGTGGTGCGGCTCTAATTGCAGCGAATATGCATTACAATGTAGCAACAGCATACATTTTAACCACAACAACAAATTGAAATTGCCAAAGCCTGAAAATCCTTTATGAAGCGCCATCGAAAACAATAACAATTATGTAAACAGCTAATCACCAAATTGGAGGCAACAACCAGTGCAGATTTTGTATGGAAACATGAAGTAGGCGTTTATTTTGCAACAGCAAACCGGCGCTGACTAAGAGCCCAACAATAATTGCGTGAGTTTGTGAGCTCTTCTTCATTAGTGCTTGGTTCGGTTTAATCTCGATGAAGTTCAAATTATTGCAACTGGATTTCTGATTATTTTGTAAGTATGTGGTTTTCGTTTTGACTGAAAACCTATTTCGAGGTATTCGAGTAGACTCAAGTGCGAAATGCTATTATGATGAGTTTTATTTGAATTTGGGTATATACATACAAGTATATAGTTAAAGTTGCCTTTCGTCGGTTGTATGGTTTTATTTAAGGAACTTTCGCTTTCAAAGGGCATTTCGTTGAGACCTCAATTTGAAATTGAGTTAGCATTACAAATCATCATCAGAGACTTCTGAACTATATCAAACCTATATTTTCCATTTTATTTCATTACAGTTCATTTTTCAAATTGATTAAGGAAAATGCGTGAAAATAGCATCAGCTAATTTTAACTGACTTTTAAATACAAATTCTAAACTTAGCCTTGAAAACCAAGTTATGCTCTACAACACGTTAACTTTGTAGTCATCGGAGGCCCCCCTCAAAATTTCTTAGAGGAACAACGCGTTCATCATGGTGCATTCGAAATTAAAATATTCATAAAGATCTTGATATTGAAAAGAAGAGATCGCACAAATTTCTAAAGAGCAACATTTTTGCAAAAAGACTCAACCAGAATCATGACCATGTTTAGTTTTAAAGAGATTTAAGATTTAATTCCTTATTGTTAAGCTTTAAATGACCAGTTTAAAAAAATTAAGAAATGTTAAAAAAATCTCATATCAATTGCTGAGTAAATGTTATGCTTATCAGAGCGTCGAAAGCCAAGTTCTCTTATATGATGAACATGTATGAAGATTTTGGAATATGTATGAGCAAAAGCTTCCGTAATTATATAACTAACCATAGTATGAAATATAACCCATCTTCATGTATTCCGACACATAAATCTTCGACTTTTTCTTCTTCTCTATTCACATAGACACCGCTTATGATTCAGAGAATTCGGATAATATTTTGTTTTGCTAGACTTAAACATTTTTTCAAAATCAAACTGATAAAATAAATCTGCTCACAATCCGTAATACCTTCTTTACTAGCGTGGAAACCGCTTACGCAATTATAGCCGAGTTAACAACAGCGCGCCAGTCGTTTCTTCTTTTCACTACGTGACGCCAACTAGATATTCCAAGTGAAGCCAGGTCCTTTTCCATTTGGTCCTTCCAACGGAGTGGAGATCTTCCTCTTCCTCTGCTTCCCCCGGCGGGTACTGCGTCGAATACTTTCAGAGCTGGAGTGTTTTCGTCCATCCGGACAACATGACCTAGCCAGCG
>NW_017537634.1:568477-602718 GCF_001853355.1 Bactrocera latifrons | reverse complement strand
CCGAGCATGGGACAGTCAACAGAAGACCTTACCATCGAAACCCTTCAGTTCGAACGGAGGAAACAATCGCTGCTGTAGCTGCTGCCATACAAAACAATCCABGTRYTTCGACAAGAAGCTTATCTGCTCAAATGGGTGTAAGCAGACAATCATTACAGTCAATTATGCACAAAGATTTGGACTTACTCCCATATAAAATTCAAAAGGCCAACAAACTGAATGCTGCAGACTTGCCGATTCGCTTGGAATTTTGCTAGAAGATGCTTCAAATTGTGGAAGAGGATGGAAACATGTTGAACTGTCTTTTCATGTCTGACAAGACCTATTTCGATTTAAACGGCAACACAAACAAAGAAAATTGTAGAATATGGAGTGCTTCGAACCCACAGATACTCCATGAGACGGCATTGCATCCACTTCGTGTCACAGTGTGGTGTGCAGTTTCATCACGCTGCATTGTCGGGCCCTACTTCTCCGAAGAAAACGGTCACAYCRTTACGGTTACTGGAGACCATTACTTGAGCATGTTGAGAGAGTTTTTCTATCCAGAATTACGCCGAATGAGAATTTTTTTCAACTCTGTGTGGTTTTAGCAAGATGGTGCAGCTCCTCACATAGCCCAACCTGTTAAGACAGAATTGCGACGAAAATTTCCAAATAAGCTGATATCCAGAAACTCCACATTTTGTTGGTCACCCAGGTCGCCTGACCTTACTGCACCTAACTTTTTCTTATGGGGTTATTGCAAACAGGAAGTCTACAAAGCAAGACCAACAAATTTTAATGAACTAAGGCAATCCATTCGGGAAACAATTGCGGCTTTTCCTGTCTCAACTCTCCAAGCAGTAATGAACAACTTTTTGGTAAGATGGCGCACATGCATCAACGAGCAAGGGGGGGCATTTAAATTTCATTATTTTTAAAACTAATTAAGCTATAGTTAATAAAATTGAATGGGCTTTAACATGAATAAAAGAAAAATGAATTTCATACACTGAAAAAAAAAAAAAATTATTTGAGTTTCTTAATGTAGCAAAATTCATCAGCCACCCTGTACTTCATCTTCGAAAAACTACAATATATTGACGTCATCGAGAGATCATCCGCGTAAATCTCACTTCCGAAATTTGTCGTAATCTTGTGAAAAGTGCAAAATCTTGGTAAGAACATTTTCTTGAGAAGATAATATTTTATAGTGGAATTCATAGCAAATGTTGGGCGTAAGAACACAATTTCGGATTCGACGCAGTATTAGTCGGTAAGTAGAAATGAAAGCTAGAGCTGCCCAAATTCATGACCCAAACTAAAGTTTTCAACCAAAAGGATTCATAAGTATCTTATATTCTTATTTCTTGTCTCAATTTGAATTTCAAATTTAGTGTGAAAATTGTAACGCCATTGTTGATATTTACAGACCTGACACACGCGATAATTGTATACTCTTGGTATAGAGTATTATAGATTTGTTCACCTAGTGGTTGTACGTATCACTTAAAACTAATTGACATAAATATGGGGTTATATATACTGATTATTCAGATAGATAAGTTGAAATCCGGACATCTAATGGTCATCCTGATCATTTATATATATTTTACCTTATATCTATCTCGATTAGTTTTAGCTGATACATACAACTCTAGGTGAACAAAGTTATTAGTCTCTGTAACAGCATGTTCGAAGAGTATAAAAAGCAGTTTTAGTTTCCAAACTTGGGAACTTATTAACTTAAGTAGTTCCGCAGTGTTTTTTAGGTCATATAACTCTATATATTTTATAAAATTAAAATAAAAACTTTTAAAGCGATAGTTTTGTTTTTAAGGGTGACACCCAATGATAATTATTCTAATCATCAGTTGACAAATACCTAATTATAATTATTGCTGTTTCTTCGCTTCACCTAAGAGGAAGTAATTAGATTTTGTGCATGAGTAATATTGAATTGGGGACCGCATGTAAATTCTCATTGAAATCGGTTGCCATTAATAGCTGTCTGCTATGAATTTTCATGCGGATCCCAACTCGCCTGCCTACTACATAGTAAATTAATTCATTTATACCAGAAGTCGACGCATGTACACCTAACCAGTTTCAAACCCACGCCCTCCTTTTTAAATATGCGCATTTTCCATCTAACCATTTTCTTATCCGCTTGCGCTTATTTACATACGACAGACAGGAAATCCCATTTTAACCTCAACTGAACAATAATCTACATTAATGCAAAGCAGTAATGAGATTCCACTAATTTGGTTCACAGCACAATAAAAACACAGCCGCCACATGCCAACTGCCACATGTATGTAGCGAAGAAGCGCGGGTTTTCGCCGCAGTAGCGCTGCAAGCAATCTCTTATCAGCAAGTAACGGCAACGACACACTTAACGCAGAAGCCACCAGCCCCCGACATTTGCTTGGCGCTTTTCCGCGCAGCTGGTTACCGAAAAATTTATTGGCACATCCCTGTACCTGCTTTAATTTTACGCTCGCAGATTCGTTTTGCATGCTCCTTTCATAGCGAAGCATGTGTATTCGGCACTTTGTTAATATATGTATGTAAATGTATATATGTTATATACATATGTATATCATATTAGGTCTATATGCTTAATATTTTCGCTGCTTAAACGTGATTCGTATTTAAAGCTGTTTGGGCACGTAGAATGTAGATTAGAATAATTAAGAATATTGAACAGCTCATCAGATAAAGAGCGTACTAAATTGACATATTGTGGCTGGAAGATTTGTGCTTACTCCTAGGATCTTAAAATGTTTTCATTAATGTAAATGACAATAAGAACTGTTTTTTTTTTTCTTAAAAACATTTGAATAATCATCCAAATTGAAATTGAACGACAGAAATAGAATTTGCGACTGTTTCGTCCCGTTAGTTTTTTGATAGACAGAAAGAACGGATGTCTTTAATTGTAAGAACACATAAGCAAAATACTCCGATTTAGAATCTTAATAAACCCAACAATTACAACAATATTATATTTTGAGGACGGTTTTAAGGTAATTGGATTGCTTGAACCTGTACCACGATTGCACATTCCGATGGGAAGTCGATTATATTCAATTTTAGTATCTATCTGTATTTAAGGCACCCTTATTATTAGAGTTTAACTTCATATTCAGTCAAGAAATTACTAACAAGCAGCTATAGTAGTTATAGTTAAACATTAATGAATTTATTTTCGAAAAATATTGTTAACAAAATGGAAAATGGGTAAAAAGGACAATTTGATTTATAATTTCAAACTATTTTAATCAGCTATTATGTACGAATAAATAGAAAGTTGAAAAATGTGTTGAGCTTGTGGAGTAAAATCTCATTTCGGACGAAGCAAACCACAGTTTGCAAACACTAAAAAACAATTAATGGACCGAGGGTAATGTTGTGACCATAAAATGTTTTGTTACACAAGGAGCGTTCCAAAGTAAACAGGCGTTTTTGAATCTAGCGCCCCCTGGTGGTGCCATCTATATATCGATTGGTGCGTTAGAATCTGCTAGCTTTATCAATTGTCCAGTAAGAACTTCATTGATTGGAAGTGAAGTTATTGCGCATTAAGTGTCAGTATGTTTGTGTTATCGGTGCGAAAATGAACATAGAGCTTTGTCTTAAAATATTAAAATGGTAAAACTTTTACGGAAACGTTTCAATTGATGAAACAAGTTAATGGCGATGATGCATACCCCGTAGCAGAGTGCACGAGTGGTTTCAACGTTTTCACAGCGGTCGTTAGGACATAAATGAGGATCAACATGTGGGAAAATCAAAATTCTTGATCACCGGAAATTCCATCGAAACTTTGCGGGAACTCATCAAAAATCAGACGAAATTCATGGAAATGGAATTGAAAATCTCCAAAAATATCGATTTATCGCATTTTGACCGAGCATTTGGGCTTACGAAAGGCGTGCGCACGGTTTGTTCCGCACAAATTGAAGGACGACCAAAAATGACTCAGAATCCAACATTCGCAGGACATCATTAATGAGGTCAATTGACCAAAAATCACATTTTAACCATTAACCACTCCACGCATTCACCTGATTTATCCCCGTGGAGACTTCTTCCTTTTCCGAAAAATGAATTTGCCCATGAAAGGAAAGCGTTATGCAGAAGTAGATGCCATTCAAAAGCGGTCATACCGGCCAACGAGCCAAAACACTTGTTCGACATGCTTTGAACCATGCAAAAAGTTGTATTGAAGCAGAAGGAGTTTAGTTTGAATAAAATAAATTAATTTTGCCGAAAAAACCATTTGTTCTGTTTTTTTAAGTCCTGTTTACTTTGGTATGCACCGTGTAGTTATCTGATCCAACAATTTCTTCAGAGATTGCATTATTACCTTAGGCAATAATTTCTCTCCTCTTTTATAACAGCATCCCCGAAGACAGGGATGAGTGTCAGTCCTCACTGGAAATAGCATCAAACTTGTTTATCATTCGAATCGTTTAGCTGATTTGGCCCTTTGGGCAGATTCGTGGTGGCTGTGGTATAAATCTAAAGAAAGATAGAACTGAAAATTCAGTACGGTGTCGCATTGCGGCCGGTGTCCTGACCCACAGCACGGCAGAAGTTTTAGGTCGGACTCCAGCCCGATCATGGTGGATCTATTATTTGGGGCGCTCATAAATGCATTGTTCTGATCTACTATATGCTTTTAAGCACCGCGAGATTAGGACAAGAATGTTAGGTACTCACGTAAAACACAACAAAAGTTGGACACTATACAAGAAACCGTAAGGCTAAAGATCTTGTCGGATGGTAGTTGTCAAAGCGGTATGGAGGAGGGGGAGGTGGAAGCATTTAGGCACTTTCACCTCCATTATTCAGACTTTGCACGATTTGGGCTGAAACATATTGGTAGTCAAAACACATAGGCGAAACTGACATTACCCGCCTCAATGAATTTGTATGAGACTCAAAGGGCTTCGTCCAGTGTATTGGACTTTTTAGATAACACAACGGATGGGTGTTTTTAGCTGTTCAAGTGCGATCTCTATTAGGATCGATTTTTTAACCTAAGCTATATATTATTATATAATTGCAGAATAGCGGGGGTACCCACAAATGCACAGCATCTTGAAAAAAGAATATGGTGTGCAAAATTTCAGAATGATATCTAAAAAACTGAGGGACTAGTATGTGTAGTTACAAATGGATATAGCTAAATACACTGGACTCGTCAGCCTGATCATTTTTGTGTACACAACTTTTATATTCAGAAGTTATAAACTTCGTTGCGATTTGAAAATGTATACCCTGTATATATATACACATATATGTATATGTTTAGCGATGGCTTCATGTTAATTGTATCGAGTAAAAGAGTCCAAAAGAAAATTGACCAAGTTGGTAGCAAAACAAATAAAAACCCTATTTACGTCAACACAAAATTCCGTCAAGCCGTCAAGCCGGTTAATCTAACGAAAAAGATACATCAATGGATTATGATTAGGCAGTCATGAGTTTGAAACGATAAAACGAACTGTGTTTTACCAAAGTATAAGAACTTCAATTTAAAAACAAATTAGCTCTTTGTTAAATTTTTATGACTAAGCCAAACAGCAAAAACTATCAAGCTATAAAAAATATAAAACATGTTATAGAGATCTTTGGAATATATGCTACTGTGACAGAGGGTTTTATATCCTTTACTTATTTTGATGACCCCTAGGACATGGCTTTGAGTACTACGTTGACACCAATCTTTTATTACTACACAATATTGTTTTTAAGGGAAGCGATCTCATTCAAATTCCATACCATTTGCTGCTTAATAACTTTTTACGACTTACGATAATTTGTATATGTACTTATGTAAGTATATAATATAATATATACACCCTAAACCGTTAGCAATTAACACCAAATATTCCTCATGCCGTTAGAGGGAGTTTTAGCATTGACCATTGCAGTTGGCTTCCAACTGTATTAGAATAAAATCCATGTTTATGTTCTGCTCATGCCGGAGCTTGCCGAAAGTCGTTATTGAAAACTACTGTTTCGAAAACTAGAGGAAGCCTAACGGTATTAAATTGAGCTGGTGCCTACCTCTGACGAAATACAGAAAGGTGGAATTGGTGAGGGAGCGGATTCTTAAATATACCTGCACAATACATTAGGGAAATTATTTAAGGATCATAAAGTTTACGTGCGTTGAAAGTACCTTGTTATTCGCTTTTAAGTACCGGTGAGCTGAGCGTAGAGCGGATCATACAGTGCGCCTTGCTGCTGTCGGGCAGATAATTCAGTGAGCGCAATCTTTTAATGCGCGAGTATGAAGCATTGGATAACTAAGGGGGCGCGATGAGGCGGCACAATCAACGCTAGCATGTACAATACACACATACATACACACTTGTGCTTAGTTGGAAGGATGTTCATTGAATCTATATGTGAACGAGCGTGCCACTTATGAGTGGCAATGAAATAAAAACCTGAAAAAATATCACGGACGACAACATGCTTCAGTTATTTAGCACCTTGAGAACTTCTGCTCTAACGCAGAGCGGCTGAAAGTCGCGGCAAGACGAGAAGACGAGAAGACAAGCATACACGTATGCATAATCTTCATATGGCTATTAACTGCGGAATGAGCAGCACGTTGCGCAAGGAGTGTGAGCTTAAGTGAATTGTAGTTGCGTTGTTTGGCATAAACTCAAATCATAATCTTGACGAGGCTTAAACTTAAGGACCATCAAGTGGAGTAAGTTGGTGACATAGTGCAAGCGAGTTAATGGCGCGTAAAATATCAAACACACATATATGCACGCACACTTCGACATTCATAAGCAGCGATAAATGCCAAGGAGGATATAGTGCCAGTGCAACGGTGCCGTTGTCAGCCGTCAGTAGTCACCCGCCTCAATAAGTGGCGTATACGCGTTCGTGCTTGCCATCGACAGTCACTGCTGTCACTGGTGGCTGGAGGAGCAGCAGCAACGTACGACATATTCCGCTTTAATTCGAAATTCACGAATGTACGTTGACGCTTACTTACATAATGCGGTGAACATTTCATTGCCGCAGAAATTGCCCAAAATAATTACAATTTACGATGTAAATTGACGCTGGAGGTGCCACACACATGGCGCCTTGCGTGTCTCCCTTCGAATCGCGTCCCATTGTTGTTGTAATTGTACATGTAAGCATTGTACACATGTGCACATCTCACGACATTTATCTCCCAATATTTTTAAGCCACGTGCTAACTGCTGAACGGTGGACAATTTTGACAAAAATGGCATCAAAAAAGAAAGATTCTTTATACTCAGTGATCAAATTGAATTTTTAATTTATACTTCGCATGTTTTTTGAATCCGTAAATTTTTTTTCTGTAAGTTGGTAGTACTGTTAGTGACATCTACGCTAAATTTCACTTCAAAATATTCATTAGGATTGGAGATACACGTCGTTTTGTGAGGCTCTAAAGTGAATTCATCGATTTTTACCATGTCTGAATTTATTGAACAAAGAAGTGCGATAATGCACCACCATCTCATAATGCATTGGTTATTTGTGATCACTTCGAGGGCATTGTTTCGACTAATTTGAAGATATAAAAGCTGAATCGAAGAAGGCGTGATGGCCATCACGACGGAGGCTTTTTTCAAGTTGGCATAAGTGTATTGGAGGGAGAAAGGATTACTTTGAAGGGGATGAAATGGGCAAAATTCACCTTTCAATTTGCTCACAGTAGCACCAGACAGGCTAAAAAGGAAGTTTATAAATTGTTGCAGCTGCCAGACAATTGGCTCAATAAATATACGTAGGATTTTGAGTAACCCAACTTAAATAAGATTAAAGAGAGATATACATAGCTGAAGTAATTAGAATCATCTGACTCTGAAAATGATCGCTAGAAGTAATTTTCGCTAATGCAAAGGTGGATGGAGTTATTTTGCAGCGAAAGTTCGCGCTATAAAATTGGTATCGAAAAGTCGTCATATCGTTGAAATCTGCTTATCGCCCCCAATGTAACCCGATGTAAACTATGTTAAATGAGTAAGACTCTGTCAAAAAGTGATCTATCTTGACATAAAAACAATACATATTTTGAACTACTTATTCCGTGTGACGGTTTCAAAAAATTGATTTTTTGCATAATTCCAATTTAAGCATTCATAGAATGTAAAACACTTTTCCGAAATTGAATTTAGTTAGTAGAGTTACGGAAGTGAGAAAGCAAGGTCTACACACTACATTTTTAAACTGGGGTCTATGATTTCACAAAAACCGTTGCATTGATTGCCTTAACATTCATCACACGTGCTGCTATCGTCCGAAATTGGATTTTTGCAAAATATTGCAATATTTTCTTTTCCATAAAAAGGTAGTCTCGAAAAATCATGAAATTTTGAGTTTTAAGATTTCAGAGCATTGAAAAATTTTAGTTTTCAAGATTTGTAAAAGATCTTAGTCCACACAATAGCAACTACTTTCAGATTAACATGCAATTTGCTTTCTTGATTTTAGATTAAAAGTCTGATGGAATCATCATCTTTAAAAAATTCATATTTATAGCTAAAGGCTCAATTAATATATAGTAAAAGTTTTGAAGTTTTGTGTTTTTTCATTTCCCTATAAATTGTGAAAAACTTAAAAAAAAAAAAAAACAGCCATCCCTCGGGATAACTCCCTTAATGATACGGAGGTCATGCCATTCATTTCTATTATGTAAAGAAAACTTTGATTGGATACCAGTTTTTATTTTATGGTCAGTGGAAATTTTGATATTCCAAATTACGAATTGCTGCACTCATTGCGGCACCTTCACACAAATAAAATATATTATTAACCTCTAACGTATTACTTTTGTCGGATTTTGCTCAAAAGTGATAAATTTCTGAAAAATTTTCTTTCGGATATTATATTGTTGCCTTAAAAAATTATCTATACCAAATTTCGTGAATATATTTTGTCAAATGTGAAAGTTTTCTATACAAGAATTTGATTCCGATCGTTCAGTTTGTATGGCAGCCATATGTTATAGTGGTCCGATATCGGCACTTCCGACAAATGAGCAGCTTCTTGAAGAGAAAATGACGCTTGCAAAATTTCAAAACGATATCTTAAAAACTGAGGGACTAGTTCGTATATATGTATGTACAGCTCGACATACTGATCATTTATATATATACTTTATAGGGTCTCCGACCCTTCCTTCTGGGTGTTACAAACTTCGTGACAAACTTAATATTGCCTGTTCAGTGTATACAAATATGCTATTTCACTGACCGTCTCTGAGCTGGTTAAAAAAGAGGCGATTTCAAACCTAAAGCTTCCCACAAGTACGAAATATAAAATATTTGAATATGGATTTTTTCACAAATTTAATTGACTAAAAGTTTGCTAATTATTTGATTTTATTATAACTCACTAATGATTTTTGTTATCCATCAAGGCAAAACACACCACTGTTGGAATGAAGTTGACGTCTACGGCTGGATTTCACGTATCTGACGCTTACTTCCCAACCCCCTTGTTGAATGCTTTCAGCGTTTATTGGCATCATTTGCACTAATGAGCATTCGCCCGTTGTTGAATTTGGGTTTTGAATGAAAAATCAATGGGTTTCTGTTTTATTCTATTTCGGCAAAATTCTATCTTTTGAACGCTATTGAACCTTTCCGAATTTCTGTGTCCGTATTAGTTGATGAACCGTGAACCAAAATGCGACAGCTTTAGGTCAGAGCTGTAATGATTGATTATTGTCAAGTTTTAGTGAAATTATCAAGGATGCTTTTAATTGGGGCATCCATTAATAAACAGCTTTGCTTCACACATAACCGCCCGAACTGACAATTAGCAAACTTTAATATTTTGCGGTTAGCGGCAATAATGTGCGGCAAGCGGTAGCGATGTAACAAATGAGTTCAGTAGAAAATTATGAATTTCTATATATGTAAGTCAGATTATACCTCTGGCATAGCATCGCAGAGCGACATTTAGAAGCAGATCGATAAATTTAAAGATTGTTTACGCAAACAGTTAATTTAAAGATTCTAAAAAATGAAACTAATTGCATTGGGCAAAAAAAAAAACATTCCGGAGGAATACTGACAAGCTGAGAGTCCTTAGCCGGATCATATCTAGATTCGTTCCGGTGACGTACCAGCTCAACCCAACTGTTGGTGGAACAGGTAAACAAATTGTCTTTCTACCTGGACCATTTTAATCCAAACTCTTACGACAACATCATTTTAATTATAGAAGGCTAAGTAAATCAAGTCGGCAATGAGTCAGAATCATAAAATACACGGTGACTGAAAAGAAGAAGCCAAGACCAACGAATAACTGGAATGAGAAATTGCGTTTATCACGAACCTGCTGAAATACCTAGAATTTCGACTTTTAAAATTTTCAAAAATGAATAATGATTAGCCAAACCCAATAATCGAATCAAATATAAGAGTCACACTATATCTTAGGTTTTCATCGGTTATCGGGATGTGGTTTTCCAGCAAGGCTCTGTTAACCCAAGATTTTATTGAACGACTTCAATACATTTGGTTTACAGCCAAATTAATATTCACTTTTTGACCATAACCTTTGAAATCAGTTATTTACAGAACCTCTAATAAATTTCCAATTAAACCCGATGCAGAACTAACCCTTTGGATTGGAATTAAATGAAATTACATTTTTCTAAATTTGTAAAACGAAAGAATTATTAATATTGAAAAATTACAATTGTAGCATAACCATAAAATTTTTTGGCAAAAAAAAAAAAAAAAAAAAAAATGCCAACGAGGTAAAAGCTGTAAAAAGAATTAATGGAGTAGGTGCTGTGTGTCAGTCGCCAGATCTTCAATTCACAATGTAACATTTCACGCTTTGCCAAAAAGTATGGTGCACAAGATGAGGGACGAAATCCGGACCGATGAGTGACAATGAATCATCGATGGAACTGATATTTTAACGCTTCTTCCTCGACTCGAAGTGCTTCGCTTGACTGAAGGAGTGTACTTCTGTGCCACATTCCCTGCAAGCAATCAGCAACGTGGCAACAACAAGGTCAACAACGTTGCCAACCGCAAACAATCTACCAACGGCAATAATGTGGGAAGCTGTTGGAGTGGTGGCTTCCGCACCGGTGGCAAAAGTGCAAGCGGCACGTCGAGCAAGGAGCTGCGGAAATGACGCTTTTTGGGCGAAGTAGGGTAGTAAGTGGCTGCTTCTAACCTGGTTACTGAAAACCCCCACAGAGCGCAACAATGGCACGGCACTTGGTAAACAACCGTTGTGTACGAGTGTGTGTAACTGCATTTCCATCAATGCCAGTGTCAAAGGCACTGTTCCAGCAAACATTCGGTGTTCGCCAACTTCTATAGCTTCCCTCGCATTAGTCACTCGTGTTGAGTGTGCCTTGGAACGTTTGTGAAATCATTGGACATAAAATGCACGCGACCAAATTGCCAACAACAAAGGCAACCACAAATCACGTTAAAACACATCGCAGGTGGACGAAGTGGGGGATGCGTGGTGACAGAGTTGCCAGCGGCAGAGGATGAATGGAGAAGTCAAAGCGGTAGTGACGAGTGACATTTGAGTGGTCGTACTTCGTACTTGGTAAGTGCTACAACATTCGAATTTATCCCACATGCCCCTTCCCCGTCTAGTACATAGCATAAACTGGTGGCCAAAACTAAAGCTGAATTTAATCAGCTTTTGTTATTGGACCAACTTTTAATCAAAAGTAAATAATATTTGTGATTTGGCAGCACAGGACACCGCCGATTTTTTTCCAGCTTTCCATTTTATAGAGGACTCGAACATAAGCGCAGTCAAAATTTTCACCAAGTGACTACCTGCAAGCGTGGTTTTCCCTTATACTTGTAGCTTTTAAGCACCCATGGGCACTGAATATTAGGGTCAGATGGAAATCACCAGGTCACCTTGTTGTCTATCTATCCACGATTGTATGTCCGGAATCAGTTTGTGGGTCCACCGTGCTTTGCATGAAGACATCCTCCGACGTTTTGTGTTAAAGTTAAAACAGTGAAAAACTTTAAAGCGTGTAAACACAATGTCCTGTAACATTTTCTACTTCATTAAAGGGTGCAACATGAGCATAATGCTAGAGTCACAGGGAAAGCTAGAAGCGATTATGTAAATCGCTCAAAGATAAGGTTTTAAATTCACTGATAACATTGATTTGTTCATTAATTACAAGTTATTCAAGGCATGTTTATCACACTTTTGTCATCCGCTTTTTCTCTGAGATCTTATAGCATCGCTCTTCGTTTGAACTATTATCGTTTCAGTCTATAGCTTCGCGGTTCCACCATCAGCATGACATGACATCAGCCTGAGAAACTTTAATATAATCACTTCCACGTTGTTTTGCAGTACTGAGTCTTGTATTTTAATTTCGTAGTCCTCCATTTGACTCCTGAAACTTTTTAGTTTAACTAAAAGCGAGAGTGGTGTGCTGTATATATCCCTTGTGTAGCATTCCAACCACAGCTTTCTCAAAATCTAGTCTGGTTTACCGATTCGTTAATTCAAGTCACAAAAGTTTTTTTTCTTTCCTTAATATATGTTTATCAGTAATGAGTAAAGTCTTTTGCGGGTTTCCTTTAAAATTGTATATCATTTCTGATTAAGTTGCACGAACCGTCGTATTAGTGATGAATTCACTGATACATATATGTATTGAATAGTTTTGCGATATGTTTTTCTTGGAAATTTTCTAGCCATTTTTTAAATTATTCCGATAATGCTTAAAACTGAAAATGATCATGAAAAATACAAGTCTGCGTAGTACTTTTCGACATTTTTTACAGTAAATGCAATAAAAATTGTCACTCGTACCTTAGTTTTGGTTTCTAATAATAAGAAATTTAAACTTTAAATCAACACGTTTAATTCCCTTCTCTGTTTGATCTGAAATTGTACGTTTCCTGAATCTACCATCAACGGATTTTAAAGTTAACTCAACAAACCAATTTTGTTGAATAATTTGGTTTTGCACCATAATTTCGGTCGCTTTAGTTATGGTCACCAGTGTCCCAACTGTTGTGAGGGTGCTGAGAGCACTTTACTCCGGCGCTGATGGTAACTGCCGATGCTGCTGGGCAATAGCGTCGGTGTCACTTTAATGCATCCACTTGCCAGCGGACTGTCAACAACAGATGACGAAAGGGAGCACAAAGTTCCATGTGCACATTAAGCAACAAAAATGAGAACATCCATACATATGTTCAGGCATGTAAATGTGCTGACAACACTAAACAACTACGAGTACCAACTTGTTGAAATACTGAAAACATGAATCACTAACTTTTTCCTAAGAGCGTCACAACTTTAAAGTGACATAATGGATGTGCCACAGTTTGCAGTGAAATTAAATGCCTGTTGCGCTGCCAAACAACACGCCACACCGCACTCCCATCGTTAGCACTCATGGCGACCAATAAGTAGTGACGCCTCCGCTGGTCGCGCTGCCAAATTGGCTAGCGTTGCGCGTTTCTGCCGTGTTGCACATGTGACGCCACAAAGGCATAGCTACATCGCTACATAGCCATAAGCGGCTTGGCTTGGTGAGTGGCGTGAATGGATTGAATGACGTGATTGGTTTGAATGGTTGGATGCTCATATAGGAGAGAATATACCGTGGGCTTACTCCACACCATAGACTAGAGATCGAGCAAGCGCGGGTAATTGCAAAATGTATACGAAACTGATTATGACATTCAAGCCCTATTAATATTTTCATTGGTAAGAGAGTTATGAGCAGCGAAAATAATGGAATTTTCAACAACACTTGCGTGTCATTAACATTTAGAACGAAATCCCACTTTGAGAATTTAGTGGCCTGTCTGTAAACACAAATTAGCTTGCATCGATTTCATTTTCAAAAAAAAAAAAAAAAAAAAAAAAAAAAAAAAAAAAAAAAAAAAAAAAAAAAAAAACAAAAAAAAAAAACGTTATTATTTATATCTCTTTATACTACTTATTTTACTAAAGGATTTTGATTTTTTTAGAAAATCTAGCTTATATAGAATTTCGAGTTTATGTTAATACTAGTCATGGCATGGCTGAAGTCATCGCTTTATTTTCCTTTATTAACTACTTTAGTCTTCTCGTCTTGCCCTCGTTCACTGCCAGACCCATTTGTGTTCAGTCTGGAGAAAGCAGAACTAACGGCGCGGATGTTGAAGCCGATGATATCAATATAGCTCCTTTTCGTGCGAGAGGTTTCCAAGATTTGGCGCATGGTGAATATCAGGTCGGTTGTTGATTTTCCAGGTCTAAAGACCCACTGATAAGGTCCAATCAGTTTGTTGACGGTGGGCTTTAATCTTTCACACAATACGTTCGATAGAACCTTATATGCGATATTGAGGAGKCTTATCCCACGATAGTTGGCGCAGATTGTGGGGTCTAATTTTTTGAGGGTTGGGCATAGCACACTTAAGTTCCAATCGTTGGGCATGCTTTCGTCCGACCATATTTTACAAAGAAGCTGATGCATGCTCCTTATCAGTTCTTCGTTGCCGTGTTTAAATAGCTCGGCCGGTAATCCGTCGGCCCCGCCGCTTTGTTGTTCTTTAGGCGGATAATTGCTATTCGAACTTCTTCCTGGTCGGGCAATGGAACGTCTGCTCCATCATCATCGATTGGGGAGTCGGGTTCGCCTTCTCCTGGCGTTGTGCGTTCACTACCATTCAGCAGGCTGGAGAAGTGTTCCCTCCATAATTAAGTATGATCTGGGCATCGGTGACTAGATCACCTTTGGGGGTTCTACAAGAGTAGAGTATGTTCCGGTCTTGAAACCTTCTATAAGCCGCCGCATTTTTTCGTAGAATTTTCGAGCATTACCCCTGTCGGCCAGCTTATCAAGCTCGTCGTGCTCAAGCATTTCGGCCTCTTTCTTTTTTTGTCTGCAAATGCGTCTCGCTTCCCTCTTCAAGTCTCGGTATCTATCCACTCCTGCACGTGTTGTGGTCGATCGTAACGTTGCGAGGTAGGCAGGCTGTTTTCTCTCCGCTGCGACACGGCACTCCTCTCGTACCAGCTGTTCTTTTGCACTTTCCGAAAACCACAGTTCGCTTATACCGAGTTGTTGACGAGTGTTCTCAGAGAGCAGGAGTGCAAGCCGAGTAGAAAACTTTCATAAATAGCATTAAAAGGAAACGTCAATTTTGGCTGCATCAAAGCTATAATACCCTTCAGAGATGCATTTTTTTGTAGCACAAAAATATATAAAAACACATTTAACTTGATGCTTATCAGTAAGTTTAAATGGCGGCAATATGAAATAGTGATCCGATTTGAACAATTTGGTCGAAGATTGTAGTTATACCTTGGAAAATAATCCATGCCAAATTTTATGGAAATACTTTAATGAGCCGGTCAGGAGTATGAAGAGTCAGAGGGTTTACTATGCATGTATAAAGACTGACGGACAGATGGACCTGGCTATATTGACTCAGTTCGTTATGCTGATCAGTTATATTTATCTTTATACGGTTTCCTAGTTGCAAAGTTCGTGGCAAACTTAATATACCCTGTTCGGGGTATAAAAATATGTGTAATTTTTATATAAAGTAACATTTTCTTGATGTTTAGAGTCGAAAAGTATAAGCAATTAATATTTTGGTATTAATATTATACTTTACTTCAAAAACACCAAAATGTCAAAATTAAGAATTGCGAAAGAACTGACCAAAAATTATGACGATTTATTTGGTGGAAACTTTGTACTTGTGTGCGCTGGGTCCCAAACCCGTTATGTAAAAAATTAAAAAAACACCGCAAATGAAAATGGCACAACAGCCTTCGCAGCTATAACCGCGTTCGGTGTCTACGCCAATAAAGGAGAAGAAGAAGGCAACCTCTACAAAGCTATGAAACTGGGAACTTTTTTAAACTTCTTCAGTTTTTCGCGGTTTCAGTGACAGTACAATTATTACGATTATTACTAGTGATGGAAAACTTTCCAACGGTGAGCCACCATTTCCATGACGCAAAAGCCTAAAACCGATGACAGATTCTCCAGCATAACTCCTTGCAAATACCTTAATAAAATTATGCAAACATGTAATTAAATGACGGGCATTGTTTGTCATCTATATAAAAATGGGGTCTGAGTCGATGGTGAGGTCTGAAAAAGTTGGGGCGAGGGTTGAACAAAGCATGGGTTCTTAGATTTTCACATGAATTTTATACATACTTTTTTATTTTGTCGTATGAGAAAAGTATTTAACATTCCGTCATTAACGCTTTTCTCTAATTAAGGTCGGAAGACAAAAGAAATGTAGAAAGTAGCAAATAATCCGGATTATATTAACAAATGCACTTGGCACTAAACTTGATATTTTATGCAGATGTACGTGTGTGTATATGTACATCTGTGTACGCCACAATTTGTCTACATACATCAGTGGAGAGGCATTCATTTAATTAAAATTTTCCTCGAATATCTCATATATGCTCACTTTGGGATGATTTATGTATGTTCCTACTTACGTATGCACAAGAACACGTGTAACGGTTTTTCATTTCATTCAGAACCAAGCACTCCGGTTGGATGTTTAATACGCATGTAGATCTTCCAGCACAACAAACAATTACAAATACGTTGGCGAAAGTTGGAGCTCAAGTGACAGAAATAGCAGAAAAAGCGCAAAGAAATGCCACGCACGCACCGAAACAGTAGGAGGTGGTGGAGGGATAGTGGAATATATACGCCAAGTAAGCAGTGACAACAATGATGAGTCAAATTTCACAGAAGTGATAATGTTGGCGGTAAAAACGCGGCCTCGCCAAAACTTAAATGAAAATCCGTGCAGAATAATCTGCGTCACTAAGCCCTTTAAGCGCATAAACGCAAATTGAAAATGAATTCCACTGTGGCGAGGCAGCAACTAGCAACGGCCAACAGAAGAAACAAAGTAGTCAGCTAATAACAACATAAGCAGCGCTCGCAATCGTCCCGGCTACTCACGGCTTTGGAAACACAAACAAACAAACTAAATGAAGTACACGCCCACCCACACGCTTGCATGAGTGGCATGAAGGGCAGGAGGACATCAAAACAACATAAAACTGTGCAAATTAGCCTTTAACTGATGCTAATTTGCGGACTGAAAAACTGAAACTGATGATCTGTTAAACCGCATAATTTAATGTTGCGTATACGCACTAGCGGCCCAGGGCACAAGGAACAAAATTACTGCGCACAAATATGCGTACATATGTAAGTTCGCTTGTATGCGTGTGTGTATGTGTGCGACGGTTTGGGATGCCACTGGCCAACAGTGCAGTCGTTTAGGTGTGACTTGGTGTGGGAAGCTGCGGCCGTTTATTGTTTGGGTGTGCCCCGTTTTGCCCTGTTTTGCCCCGACAGGAGCGAATGCAAACACGCACACACATATTTATGCATATGTAGCACATGAGTTGGTACACTCTTTTATAAGTGCTAGATGAGCCCAAATGTGCGATACAATGCATATGTGCGCTGAATAACTGATATTGTTTATATGAACTTAAGGCCTATAAAAGAACGCCAACGAGCCAGCAGCGGGAGAGTATGAAAACCATATATCGGGCAATGTAATTTACTCGGTATGCGTTGTTATTATTGCTGTGAATATATTGCTACTTTTGTCTGCTGGCTGCGCAGACACTGCGGAAGTGGACCAGAGTTGAGAAAGCCGGTAGAGAGGAAGGAAGTGAGCGCGCTGAAATATGGCTACAGGCCTTACGAGTATTTTACGCCTAATCAGCAATCTAATGTCAATGCCACAAGGATGCGCTGCTACGCAATAATAAAAAATCATAAGATAAGCGCAAACAAATATGTAAACGTTCTTACTTATCCGATTTACGAGGATTCAGTGCATATACGTATGGCAAACATATGTATAGCTGGCAGCCTTCAAACGTGCGTAAAGTGTTTTGGCCAAGTTTTGATGCTAAGTGCAAATAAATTGCGTTTAACGCTCACATAATTGTACATAAATGTATATATTATTGCCAAAGTTCGAAAAATATGCGAGCAGGAGACCGGGTGAAAACGAATATTTTAAATAAAAATTGCATTTTAATCGCTGGCAATCTCGACGAACAAAGATCAAGAATTATGATCATGACTTAAAAACGGGAAACGAGAGAAACTCGCTAATGAAAGTTAATGTGGGTCAATAGCTGGATGTAAAATCGTTATAGGGGCCTTTGGTAAATAAAATGGAAAACAAGAAAATAGAAAGTGATATTAAAAAATTAATAAACATTACTTATATTTATACATATGACGACACACCTACTGGATTATACTTCTCTACTATCACTCTCGTTACTAAATATGATTGAGAATATTAGGAATTTAGGTAAGAAAGAGAAAAGGAATTTTGACTGGAAGTATCTTCTGAAAGCTATGTGAACAACCCATATTCGCTGATCCAAAAATTGGTCTAACATCTTATAAAACGAACTGGTTAAAATATAAAAAATACGTAAGTAGTCACATTAGTATTGAGTACAAAATAAATAGAGGAAGAAATATTGACAAAAGCATAAGAGAACTGAAAGATATAATAACTAATATAGCTGCCTTAGCCACATAAATCTAAAACTATAAGCCAATTGGTCTCAGAGACGTTCCCAATAGAGAAATAGAAGAGGTTGTAAATGAAAAAAGGCCTGCAAGACGAGAATGACAGGAAAATCGCTCCCCTTCCACTCAGCTTCGATTGAAATCTGCTAAGTAAATTAAAAAAGCTCTTTAAGTCAAGGACTGAAATGTATATATAGAAGCTCTGTTCAATTTCAAGCAAACAAAATTACCTTTGGAAAGCCCAAAAGTGCATGAAGCCACCAATCGACTCCAACATGCCTATACGAGAATTGAGTAAAAATAGGGCTAGCAGGGACGAGGAAAAGGCTAATTGTTTTGCAAACCTTCAGTACATATTTTAGTTTTGGATACTATCCAATTTTAGGGAGAAAGTAGCAGATTATGCTGATAGATAAATTTTGGAAAGACTTAACGCAACCGTCTTAGTATAGACCTATCTACCCTGTCTTTCTAAAATATTTCAAAAAGTATTACTATCATTATTTCCTCCACGAAAATAATGTAATACCACCGCACCAATTCGGGCTTTGTGCGAAACATAGCACGATGGAGCAAGTAAATAGAATTACTAAAGAAATAAGGAAAGCATTTCAGTACAGAGAGTACTGTTCAGCTATGTTTCTAGAAGTGGCTCAGGCCTTTGATAAGGTTTGGCATGACGGTCTTTATATAAGATTAAAAACATTCTAGCTTTAGTATTGAATAAAACATTGGAGACTTATTTAAAAAATTACAATTGACGGTTAAAGTGGGAGAGTTCATATTTGATGAACGACCGATAAGGGATGTTGTACCACAGGGCAGTGTTTTAGGCCCAACTTTATACATATATATGCAGCTGTATGTATTGACTTCAGCTTTTGCAGAGGACACAGCCTTAGTGTGCCGTAATAAATGCCACATTATAGCATCAAGAATAGTTATTAGCAGAGCATTTATGTTCTGTCACATAATAAGTTGCTACTGCATAGAATATCAATCAGTAAATAAGGTTTCTGTAATGGAACTCGCCAAAACAACACCACTTTAAACCATTGCTGTGGTACTCGAGGCGCTTAGTTGTTTTCATTAAACTTGTCCAGTTTTGCATTCAACTTCAAACTAGTTTTGAGTTAACAATTAATTTGCTTTCAAGGGAGACCATACAGTAAAAATATGATTTTGTATCTGTGTGTAAATGTGCAGAGGCAAATTCATATGGGACAGCAACAGTTTATGCGCAATTTCGCTGCACAGCTTCCGACGCTTTAGACAGTGACCGCACTTTTGCCCACAGACGCTTTCGCGCAAGTCTCGTGTTGCGTTGGTGGCGAAGAACCGGCGCGCGAAATAAAAACCAAATGTATGCGGCGTGGCTTGGCTTGCATTTTTGGTCAGAAACAAAAACAACAAACGCTAGTTGAAGTGCTGAATGCGCTTGTAATTCAGCATTCCGCTTTGGCGCAACGATTTAGATTTGGAGCAAAATGAAACTGTTTTCAGATTTCCCAAGGGAGATACCAAAGTCAAAGTTACAGTTTCGAATGCCGACGTTTTTCCTTCAGTTAAGCAAATGTAACAACAACAGCATGCACGTTATTGGAGCATACACCTATAAATTAAAATAAATATATGACATTTGGTCTGACGTGCGGAGAGTGCGTCTTGGGGGTTTGGGCAAGCTGAAAGTCGCGGCTTGGTTGCAAGCATTGAAATCTTCTTGGCAAGGGCAGCATTTGCATTTCGCCCCAGTGGAGCTTCAAAATTATGACCCAGCGTATGTGAGCCACACCCATGCCCTTTGCGATTGGGACGGTCGTTCGCACACACATATTGCTGCCTCTACTTATTATGGCTCAACTCTCACTTTTCCTTTTGCAATAAGGTCCGAAATTCGTATTTATTTATATGAAATTATAACACAGAAGTGTGCAAATTTATGCGGGCGGCACGCACTCTCGCCTTTATTTATTTATAGCTTAAGTGCCCCTTGGCAATTAGAGAAAATAAGATACAGCATTTTAATTAGGAATTCTTTCCTACAGTGGCTCTTATATTATATAAGATAAATAAATTCAAATGTTCAGTGTTGTTTTCTTTAAACAGCCATTTTGTATTTTGTAAAAAAAAAATTTGGTTTATTAATTTCAGAGGATCCAGTTCAGATATATAGTGGTCACCACAAAACGTCTTTTTTGAGAAGAGCTGCCGGAGATCAGCTTTCGTTCCTTTCTAAATAAATATATATTTACTAGGCATATTGCTTACCTTCTAACAACAGGAAAAAATTTTGAATTAGTCTATTAGATGTACAGGGGTTTTCCGCAAAGTATTACGACTGGATCACTTTAAAAATATATGTTGAACCAATCGTTACAATCCTTTAAAAATTTAAAATATAGGCTGCCTTTGTGTCGATGCGGCGTTTGAGGCCCGCAAGCCTCTCAAAATGCTTGCTTTTCATCGACCTTTTCACGTAAGGAAACTGTAAGGCGGTTGCGAAAGTGTTAGGGGGCTGTTCACAAGAAAGGCGGTGTGAGCCGGGGCGTTGCCGTGCTGCAACTTCCAATCGGCTGCGATGTCTTGTCGGATCCGATTGACCCTCCGCTTGAGTCTCTTGAGGTCTTGCACGTAAAACTTAGCTTTGACGTCCTGGAGAAACAAATTCATGGTGGGCGATGCCTTTGATGTAAAAAAAGACAAAAAGGCCTGGTGTCACCGAAACACACCATTTCTTGCTAAAGCAGCATCTGTATAAGCCTTGATCATATCAAACGTCTCTTTCGCAGATTTACCGAGTTTCACACAGAATTTAATCGTGTACCTATGCTCTAATGAACGCTGCATTTTCGGCTTGCACTACTCACAGAAACACGTCTCACGAGAATGTTTGTCCTGACTCTCCAGGTGCTCGGAGACAACTGACCAGCCGCTCGTTCGTTAGCTATGGACTGAGTTTAATATAGTCATCCAATTTGGGAATCAAAAAATTATCGTCTACTTTCTAACCATTTCCGGCGGCACTTAACACGACTATTTAACTGTTTTCAATTATTTCTTCCTTTCTTTTTTGTTTTAGGAATTTCATATAAATCTTTGTGTGTGCGCCTTGAACCACTGTGCAACACTTGGCTAATTCAAAAGGGTAAATTATGCGCCATCAATGGCATATGTTGTATCTAAATAAATCCTCAAACCTTTGTAATTGCCTTCGAGAGCTTTTAGCGAGTGCTTTCGTATCCATAATGTTAAGTTCCTTTGCCTTTCGAAGAAGGTTGTATAAATGGCACCCACATTGGAGCTGCTTTAAATTAGTACGAAATACGCAAATTTGGCTTCTGGAAAAATAAACAAAGCAGCTCAAGAATAATGTGGACACAATGACACACGTCATAACGATTTTTTTAAAGGACACATTTTCAGAAAAGGAATGGTCATATGCAAATTAATGAAAATCAAATTGGAATTGAATTGAAAACACTTTATACCAATGAAACGTCCGAGGTTTTCGCGGTTTTCATTGCAATATACATACTTATATCCATTTCATTGCAATATGATCAAAGAGAGTATTCTTAGAACCTCCTTACTATAAATATTGCTTTTAATCTTGTCATTTTTACACACTGAGCAGGGTATATTAAGCAAAATGTAGTAAGAGTTTTTTTATTTAAATTTCGGGCGAAACTCCGTTGGTCGAAATAAGTTTATAAATTAAACTGCGTTCGTCGAGTTCTACGATTAGTAAAATTATTCAATTCAATTTGAAAAGGCTTTCGGTGGTAACTGTTTGTCGCGAGCAAGTACTTTTGATTGGTACAAATTGTAGGACGGTCGAGAACTCGTTGACGACGAACCACGTCTAGGATAGCTATGAACAGCAAGTGATGATCAACAGGTCAATAAAATAAAGGGATTGGTGCTTGAAAATCGACGATAAGCAGTCAGAAACCTTACTGGCATCATTTGAATATCGGAAGGATCAGTGAAAACCGTTTTGAAAGATCATATGTTTTCAAACTCACGAAATTTTTGCAATAACAGCGTCGCATTAACGTTTGTGAAACAATGTTTTTCAACTAATAGAATGTTATGAAACGTATTAAGTATTGATGGAGATGAGGCTTGGTTCTATGCTAGGACTAGCAGTCGGCCGAATATCATAGCAAAGGTGAGCCGAAGCCGAAAAAAACGCATCAAAGCAGATAAAAAATCAAGGATATGTTGAAAGTTTTCTTCGATTATCTAGGTATTGTGCCCTACGAACTTTTTCCGAGCCCAACCGTCAACAAGAAATACTAGTACCCGATAACTTACAAAAACTTTATTTGTTATTGAAAGCAATTAGTCTTGACTGATTTCAGCAAAACTGTTTCGGAAATTTAGTATACGGTTTAATATGCTTAAAATAAGGACAAACATTGCCTTGTGTAGAAGGTTCCAATTTATAGCATATTAATAATTAAAGCTTTATGTGTGAAATATACAATTTTTTGTTAATTTTGGAAAAATATCGTAAGTCTGATTAATATGATTTTAGATAAAAGTATTATTAAATATCTCCAATACTTTTCAATATATTTGCGGTTATTCTTCTATTTTACTACCATAATGTTATAACTTACCTAAGTATTCGATGCAAGGAAAATGTCAGGGGAATAATACATACCTGCAATGAAGAGAACACTAAATAAGATATCTGCGGACATATAATTGGATATTATGGAGAAATTGTGAAGATATATTAATCTTTCTAAGCTTATAGCAGCGACGTATGTCACTCAAACAATTTATAACACCCACAATACAAAATGAAAGGGAACAGTGAGTGCCTTCTGATCAATTTTGTAAGACACATAAGTGCCCCTTAAGTAATTTTAACCGTTAATTATATCAATTGAGCTGCTCTCTACTATACAGCTTTATGTAAACTTAAATTTTCGATGGACTTAGCCTTTTTACTCATGATGATGTAAAGTGAATAAATAATGTATTACAAGTATATATGTATTTTATTTAATAAAGCTATTACATTTTGTTTGAAGCTCGCTTGGAAAAATTATTAGTAATTTAACTAAGCGATTTTCTCTTGCAATTTCGGCAATTATTCCTTCCGTTCAGCAGTGACCATGAAGACCATAATGATAATAATGATTAGTGCTGAGTGGGCCTTAACTGCCCTATATTCTCGGAAAAAATTTGTACTGGAAAAGGTATTGAATATTTTTTTAATTTCAGAGGAGGGTACATCACACAGGTCTACAAATATGTCTTCTTCTGTTAAAATTCCATGTCTTTGAACGCCGTCATCAAAATGGCTTTTTTTTTTTTGTTGGTGATTTTCTATTTTCTACAAAACATCCAAGGCTTTAAACAATTGAACATACTGGTTATTTTTGACAGAGCTTTGCTTAAAAGTATATTTACATCCGTTAATCATCATTAGGATGAACTGATATTGCATTTGAGCTAATTCCTAGTAATTTTTCTTTCGATCTATTTGTTAAAAAATCAATAATTCTTAGAGCGTTTGTTTACTCATTACCACAAGAATAGTTGCAAACAATGACAAATAAATACTTTTAGGTTGCTGCTGTGGTGATTGAGTTGAAGTCCAATTTTCAGATACTTGTTGGAGTAAAATCTTTTGCTAGCTCATTGAGGCACTTCACAAGTAAAAACTTTTCCACTGAGATCGCACACGAGAGACTTCTACTTTGGGAAAAACAGTTTATTAAAATCTTGGAACCGCACGCATAAAAGTTGTCTGCATAAGAATAAGAATAACAACAATTCAAAAGTCCATATAAGTACATAAGCTTAAAAGTTATGGTTATTTTTATGATTATATAGTAAAGTAATTCTTAGACTTAATAAAAACCGAGTTTCCAGCGTTTTTTGAATAATTTGCTTTCTCACCACTAAAGATTCGTACTTTACTGTCACTTATTAAAATAAGAAAAAACGTTAACTTCGGCTGCACCGAAGCTAATATACCCTTCATAGGTGCATTTCTTTTACTAACCATGTGCTCAGTTTGTATGGAAGCTATATGCGATCTGAAACATTTTTGCGGAGATTATATTATTACCTTAAGCCAGATGCGAAGGTTTTCCATACAAGCCCTTGATTCAAATCGTTCAATCAGCTATATGTTATAGTGGGCCGATATCGGCAATTCCGACAAATGAACAGCAGAAAATGACGTTTGCAAAACTTTAAAACGATATCTTAAATTGACTAGTTCGTATATATACAGACAGACAGACGGACATGGCTAAATCGACACAGCTCAACATACTGATCATTTATATATATACCGTATAGGATATCCGACGCTTCCTTCTGGGTGTTGCAAACTTCGTGGTAAACTTAATATACCCTGTTCAAGGTATAAAAAATCAGAGAATCCGTCTTATTGCGCTTTATTCAACAGCGACGCGTGTTCAGCGTAGTTTGGAGTGACAACAAGTTGATTTACACACATCCTTATGCAAACATGATAGTAGGCTTCTTCAAGTAGTAAAAAGAGAAAAGTAGATTGTAAGCAAAAAAAGCGCTTGAAATTTTTTTGTCTTGCGAAAGGAGGTTTGCTTCACACAAATCAAACAAACCTTGATCAAAATCAGGGCTGCTAAAAAGGAAAACGGGTTTTAAGTAACCCGTGAAATTTCGTGAAAATTCAATGTCGAAACAGAACCCAAGGGAACAAGGTAGGTTAGACCCTTAACGATTGATGACAACGTTACCGCAGTTGATGATCTTCACCGTGGTGATATTAAAAATAAAAAAAAATAAAAATAGTTATTCCATATATTAAAGGATCAATACGTAATATTTTTTAACCGTAATACTCGTAATTGTGGGTTGTTTGAATTTAAATACCCAAAAATGAGGATTTCGTCCGATTTGGAGACAAGGCAACCGATTTAAAACTAAGCCTCATTGCCATTAAGAACTTTGATCATTTAAACATGTTTTGTCCGTTTAAGTCTTTTCAAAAAATTGGTCCTAAGTTACTTTATTTCAACTTCTTCCAGCTCGTTGCATTTGAAAAAAGGGAAACGTGTCAACACTATCTTCTACTATTATTCTATTCACTATTTTCTCGTTACGCTCTTATGAAAAACCGTTATGTGAAGAAACTTTTATAATCTGCTGAAACGGAGCCATTCCAAAAGCTGCTAAGTAATGTCACTTTTACTAGTGATAAGTGTCAGACTTTCATATAAAAGCAACAACTATGACGCAGGCATTCCAGTCTCCATTCCTCTGTCGAGTGGAACAATGGACTGGACATTTCTGTACGACATAAGTAAATTTGTACTTTGTATGAAACCGTGTGTGAAGGTAAGCACGTTGCTGTTGGTGGTGACTTAAATGGAAATTGATTTCGTTAAGAGGATTTGTGTCAGTCGCAGATACCCAGTGCTCTGGAGCGCCTCTGTATTACGTGGGCATGGCACTTAGCTGCGTCATCAACCTCACCCAGCACACAACGTACGCAATACACAACATACATACAGATTTATATAATATATGGACCCGACGCAATGACGGTAGAAAACGCAGTACTTGGTTTGGGTGTAAAAGTCAACGCTAAAGTCGGCTCACAAAGCCGGTGTGTGCTGGGAAGTGTTTTTTATTGTGATGGCGCTGCCGAAAATTATCGCATCATCTCACTAGAAACGAGACGCCACTTTCCCATGGTTATTGATGTGCTGTTTGCTATTAGTTTTGGTCAAATAGCCGTTCATTAATAGTCCAGTAGTAGTATAAGAGCGTGCGGGTTGAAAGTGAGAAGTGGTCGGAGAAATTTGTGAGTTCACTTGGTCAGTTGGTGCTGTTCATTCTAGCAGTTTTTCGGCCAAGTTTTTCCTCCAATTTAGATTTCTTCTCGAAGTTTCAACCAAATGGATGTCGTAAAAGCTATAACGTGCATATTAGATCCATCAAAAGTCGTGGTTCTATTATTATTCAAGAATTGTTCATTAAGAAAATAGTGTAATATATATTACATGACATGCGATATTAATGACTTCTTAAATGGTATGTATTTTTTAAGATAACATAGTCTTCACTTAAGACTATAAGACTTGCTTCCTTCCTTGCAGTAAAAAATATATTTTTCTTTTATAAGCAATGAAACCTTTTCAGTTAATGAATGCTCTCCAAGGTATGTGGGCTGTAAAAGAGCTTCTCTTTTAAATATTATTAGTAATTAATGGGTTTTCGTAGTTTGTTGAAATTGTGGGTCTCCTCAATCTTTCGACAAATTAGTTTAAGTATTTATATTGTGCACTGTGTGAGTGATATAAATTTTTGCTGGACTTAGTTTGACAGAGCAAAAAACTCATGCAACTGTTCGAAAACAATTTTATTCACTTTTACTGTGAGTTAAGAGCGCTACAAATGTCCAACTCTTCAAAAGTTATTGTTCACCTGTAGTCCACTTATTTCTTTGTTATTATCCCCAGAATCACCAGATATACCACATTGAAATTAGTACACTAATCCCAGTTATCCAACAATAAGTTTCCACGCACATAATTCCTCCTGTTTTGGGTTTTGTGCGGCAATTCTCTTCCCTTTATCGCTTTTGTGTTTGCATTTCCATTCACTGGTGCGCATCACTGGCATATGACAAGGGATCGCCTCCTTTTACCAAACATTATCCGCATATAATTTTGTCAATACTGCGTCGCATTGAAAACATATTTTTGTGGAATTCGAGTGAATCAATATGAAAGTCATAACAGATTTTTGCTTTCCTGAGTGGTTTATGAAGATTTCATGATTTATTTTATATTTTTAGCGCCGCGTTCCTGAAATGTGTATTGCGAGAGCGATAGCCAATACATACATATGTACTATAAGTAAGTATGTAGCCATGAATTTTCTGTAGAAAGAAAAGCATTCTATGGAAGCATATTAAATTAAATAATAAATATAAAAACAGTATTTAGAAAAAGTAATGATTTATTATATCTCCGTACGCTTGAGAACCTTGCTCCAGTAGCCCTTCCCTTCACTGGTTGCGCCTATACGGCTTAGGCACTCTATTATTGCTGGCTTCGTGTACGACTCGCTTGCATTGGAATCTAATTACTTATTGCTCGTAGAATGGTTTGCATCGCTATTTCAAATATTCTTCATGAAAATTTCTTTTCTTCCTAGAATTAATAATGATGAAGAGTTTTCACAAAGAAGCTTAATTGTAAGCCGCTAGATTGTAAATCTATGTTCGACAGCATAATAATTTAGTTTTTTCCATTCTTTTTGCTTTCTTTTTTGTAAGTTTTCTCAAAATATTTTCAGTAAATGGACTGCAGACCAGAATATAAGATTTGAGTAGTAGTACTGATCCAAGATCAATCTGCTTTTGTCAGAGTGTTTGTATTCTCTTTTGAAGTTCGCAAAATTTGGAAACCTATTTCGAAATCGATTTTATGGTGCTATCAAACACTTTGGAGCATTTTGTTTGTCAAATATTAAGGGAATATTAATTAATATTTGATTTTTGTCAGACAGGGAAGAACTAGCTTCCGTTCAATGCCTTAATGGTTAAGCGTACATGTGCTCTTTTATTATCAATACAAATTGTTGTTGTCGATTTCTTTCCTGCCTTACGGACATTCTAAATAAGGTAAATTTGAAAATTGTGTTGGAATGAGTTCCACAGTTTTCAAGCGGAATCCTTCGGAATTTAACCACATTAACCACAAGTTACGAACAACACTTCCTAATTATAATTTATAGCAAAGTTTGGCTACTTAAACTTCGTGAAAATTGCTTGAGCTCTTAAATTTGAGGCATTCCTAAGTACTCAAGTTTCAAGCTCTCATTCGACTTAGGGGATATGCAAAGCGATGCCACCTTGTTGACAACAAAATGGGAGTGAAATTGGTATTTAACCTAAAAGCTTAGTTTCGCATTTGATTCCGACCGAGATAACATTTCCATTATTGTGGCTGGCAAAGTCACACTTACACAGTGATTTCCCGAGGCCAACAAATGTGCAAATAACTTCCCCAACATTATTATTCAAAATTAACACTACCTTCCAGATCATTGAATTCGCACAAAAGGAAACAGTCAAATCACTTCACTTCACTTCAACTCAGCACAGCTCGGTTCAGCTCAGCTTGGCGTTGCAGATGCCTTTGTGGCTTGGCGCCGGCGGTGAGTTCAACTTGAGCGTAGTCATCGCACTGAAATAAGACACGTTAATTTAAATACATTAACCGCGTGGCACCGACGCCCCACCGGCCCCCTTACATGCACCGCAATCAAGTGCGAGCTGAAGAATATTGAAGCGAAGCGCTGAACGGCGCTTGGAGAAGGTGCGATTTGTCAGGTGACGCAACGCCTGGTCGCGCTGTGCAATCATCATTTGCATAACCTTGACTACGCGCGTTTGTAATTGCAACACACACGCACACACGTATTGTGCAGGGGTATGTGTGGGTGCACTGGGAGATGAGAAGGTGATATTAAGTGCTAGTGAGTCCATACATTATTGTAAGCGAGTGAATATTAGCGGAATAAATTTTGCAGCAATTGCACCGAACTGAGCAACGACGAGCAGCTTGCACTGTTTACCTACGCACGCACACACACATGAATACAAAATAATGCATATGTGTGAAGAAGTGATACAAAGTGTAGAAAGTACGTAATGATGCCAGTAATTTGGCACGGATTATGCTTTTGAAAAATTATTTAGACTTAAATAAAAGAAAAAACACTCTGCACTCACATGCACACACCCAGACGAATTGCGTTACGAACAATTTAAAATGGATTTTAAATCTCCCAATAAACCAAATACAGCCACTTCAGAGTACTGACATAAAGGGTGCGTTGCTCTTTCTATCTCCTTCACAGCTATGCAGGCCATTTCGCAGAGCAATCGAAGTTGGAAGTAATTTGCATACCCTAAACAGATAAATATATCCTGCTGTCACGACTTTTGTAGCAGCAAGAATACGTCAGAGACTCGAGCAAGTATATGCATATATAACTGGTTAACGTGACGAACTGAGCCGATTTAGCCGTGTAAGCCTGTCTGTTGTATACGCCCGAGCTAGTCCCTCAGTTTTTGAGGTAACGACCTTTTGCATATGGTCTGTTCTCTCCAAGAACTGCTCGCTTTCGGAGTTTCTTCTAGTCATGATGTAAGAAATGCATGCATAAAGGATTAGAATTTATATACTTTGACTTCTGGTTTGACGGATTTCGCTCTATGAAATTAATATCGGTATATCTCTTGTTTAAGGGATAGAAAGCTTTGAGAACTTTCTATATTATTTCCTTTCCTATTCACTTGGTCTTTCGAACAGGTATTTGCTTAACGCCGGCTATAGCGAAAGTGCAAACCTTTTATTCTAAAGTTAGTCCTTAGGAGTTTACTCTCCGTTCTGTGTTTGGAGTTAAGAGCTCATTTGGATTTAAATTTTCTATGAACCCTGCTGAGTACCAGACCATCGCCGCAATGAGAGGCGATTGATCTCAAATCTATCTTCACACACACTTCAAAGCAGCATAATGCGGAAAATGTCTACCCATATGTTAAAACAGATAAAAAAATTGTGTCTTCCACTAAATATAGCGTTGAATTCTGCAATTAGCTACTTGAGAAGCCGCATCTCACATAACCACACCAATATTTAAAAATTCCTCAGCAAGGGCTTTAGTAAACTTATAAGCCAAAGCCAACATTACCAAATAAATTATCGGCCGCCATAAAACCTGTGCAATAAAGTTTGTAGGGAAGCTGCCATAAACTTATTTGGGGACCCCAACATGAATCCGCACCAACACACCACAACATTCCAGGTGATGGCTTGATGGTAATTAGCCATTCTAGTCATGTTTATTATAACGATAAAATCAATGTATACCAGGAAGCGTTTAGCTAATAGTGTTTGGCTTGTTGGGTACACAGCAGCGCTAAACTCACACATACACGCACAGCCTGGTGCGCAGATTAACACTCAAGTACGTGTATTTGCGAGGCAAGTTCATGTGATTTATTGCATTCATTACTATTAAAGTGGCAAATGGCAAGTGGCAAGTCGCAGCGCAGCCGGTTACAATTGTTGGCCATGGCCGCCAAGGTAGTCGAGCTCGTGTGTGAGCGTGTTCCAGGTTATGTGCCAACATACCAACACTGTGATTAGCGATGCTCGTTGAAAATTTAAATCCAGATTGTTGTCCTTGCGTCTTCAGGCCGTATCATGCTGGCAGAGGCTATTGAGTTTTCGCCTGCCAGTTGGCATAAGCCGAGCGCACCAACCGAGTGGCTACCACGTAAAGCTTGCTGAAGTGCGACGGCATTACAGGGACCGCAAGATCTTTCGCAGCAACTCAAGTATACAAAATTCTATATTGGCTTCGCCCGGGCAGGAGAGGCTACACACGTGAACATCGTCGAAGTTGCTTACGCTCACACACACACACATGTGCACTTGTGTTAGCATAACAGGTAGTTTACTTGATTTATGTGCGAAGTTGCGAGCGCCTAACTACACCAAAAAGCTGAAATCCTCCACACAATACACGCGTATAACTAAAATCTGCCGCTGCCACATACACACACGCGCGTTTGCGTGTACTTTCGGGCATAGGGGCCGAGCTTTTCGTGTGCGTTTACTTTTCCGCTTGCATATGTATTCAGCTGGCGCGCTTTGAGTATCAACAAAAGTTTTATTTAAAAGGGCGCTACGCTCTGCCACGACGGCGATACCGTTACCTTGTGCACTACTTAAAGGCCTCGCAATTATTTAAATGAATTTTATTGCGTGCCCGTTATTGCAAAATTATGTAATAATTCAGGCTATTTAAGACACCTCTGCGCCCTACGCACACGCAGCATTTTATATTTACGGGCCAGCTTACGTCTAACGCCAATGGCAGATGTAAATTGAAACAAACAGTGAACGCGTTCACGAAATATGGAGTCACTGCTTCACAACAAGCGGCAAAATGACCTTGAATTCCTTTTAATCTTCGCTAAATAAGAGTGCTACAGAATTCCTGTTTATTACTCAGTTGCATATTTATTTGGGAAGACGCGAGCAGGGATTGAATAACCTGAGAGCTTCTAATAAAGTTTAGTACAAAATAAGTAAATGCTGCTTTTGCATCTCGTTTTGATAATTAAAAGAGTTTTACTACTTAATTTTAACAGCTACAAATATATTAATTGCTCAGTCATCAGAACTTTCAAAAATAGTTCAAGAAGATACCTTTGACAAATAATTTAGCTTTTCATGCAAAGACTTTCATCGGGCATTTGTATGGAACTATAGTAGTCCGATATCGGCGGTCGCTATTTCTTCGGGAGGTGTGAAACTTGCTGAGCAGTATCTCATAAACCGAGACTTGTTCGCATATATGCAAATGGATAGAGAGACGGGCGTGGCTAAATCGACTCAGTTCCTCATGGTGATCGTTTACATATGTATATGTATATCCGACGTTGTCTGTTTATGGTATATGTAGCTTGTTAAGGGTACAGTTTCCTTAGATATACCAAAAATTAAATTCGATTTTTAAGTTTTGGAATAACAGCCCACTTTTAATTTGACCTAATTTTATCATCAAGTAATTAAGAAACTTCTAAACAAAAAATAAAATGTTCGTCCGTCCAAAAAATCTTTAAAGAAGTTATGCTTCTTCAAACGTCTAAGAATGGAAATGTCTTCCTAGAAGTAGAAAAAAACTGTTTAGTTTCTTTAGTTGTAGGGATCATTGTTTAAGAATATGAGCTCTTTAAAAGACACCATCCAACATTAGAATTTAGGTTATCACTATTGTGGAGTGCTCCATTTGTGACGGAAGTAATGACCAATCGCGCCATTGCTCGGCATGCAGGAAGGACGGTAACAATGTTGAATAACAAGGAAAGTTATGGTCAGAGAACTTACTGTGGTCAAAAAACAAAATTGTTAGCACGAGGCAGGAAAGACCAATTTGTCGACTGTTATTAAATAAAAGGACGTCAATACGGAGAGTGAAAAGAGAGTACCAAATTTCTACATCTGCAGAAAGCGCCTCTTATGAAACCACACCGTAAAGTCTCTAGTCTCAGTTTTGTCGAAATCACCTGATTAAAAACTGGCATCAAGATTAAGAAAAAAAAAACATTTCATAATATGGTTGCGGCAAAGTATACAATGCGCTTACAAAAAACTTTACTTTAGTCCTGGGTGATTTTTTCCGATGAGTAAAAGATCGTCCTTGATGGTCCATGGCGACTTTTTGGGCTAATGGAGAGATTTAAGAAAAGAGCCACGATATTTTTCAAAGTGCAATTTCGGCGGAGGCTGACTTATGGTATGCGGCACATTTTCAAATTCTGGGACAGTACCGTTGGTATTCTCTCCTTGCCGAATGAATAGTGTTAAAAGCAAATCTATTACACTATATACCAAGTTATCCGCAAAAAGTTAGCTCAAAAATAGTACTCAGAATGCTTTCTCATTACACCAACTCCACGTCAAATCAAATATTCGAACTCATTAATAATAATTGAAACACATAAAAAATAATTAGGAAAAAAGAGAACTTTGTTTAAATCGTTTTTTTCGCGGTGAAGGGCTGCCATTACAGCAACAAAACATCGTCTTCATTTCCTATCTATAATAGTACGAAAAGTACGGTTAAAAAAAATATATATTTTTTATAATTGTTAGAGTTACCATAGAGCTTTAAGGAAGCGTCTCTCCTTTTTTGCGATGGGACACATTTTTCCAGTATTTCACATAAATAGAATCGTAGTAAACGATTTTTTCCAAAACATATTCTTAGAAGTCTAGCAGTGACGTTAGTATATCAATCAATCTGTCTGAAAAAACCAAAACATTGTTATCATTACATTCACGCCGTACAGGAGTATGTACGTAACGATGTTAGAAATGGCACCAGTTCTCAACTGCAACACACTTAAATTTTCTCCAGCGAATATACTATATATACATTTACATATGTATGTACATATATATACATATATAAAATGGTTCATAGGTACTTGTAGAAAATTGCAGACTGCCCTCGGGAAATTTGATTGCGTAAGCCTTTCGCCATTAAAACTTGCGAGTGCTTAAAATTTTAATAACTTTCAACTCGTCGTTTTGTATGCATACCAATTAGCCATTTTCAAAAATTCAATTATCATTACAAAATTCTAAGTGCTTCGTGTTTATGCTTCGCAATAATTTTCGCTCTCGTTACATCATGGGCCATCAGCGAAGTGGGCTTGATGCAAAATATCGAGCGCGCTGAGTGCCTTTGTAGTGTGTGTCAAACATTGTCAGACTGACCCAAAACACAAATGGTTTCAGAAAATTAAATGAAAAATAGGCGTGAAGTGACGACAATGTACTCGCAGTTCAGAAAAAGATTCTCTATGTCGTTTGCATTCTGGTGATTGGGGACTTAGGCTTCTGTATACTAATTTTGACTATTATAATTCCCAATGACTTATTCGTGCAAACAGCACAGTCCTCTTGCGTAAACACTCCCCATATAACAGTTCCTTTAAGGGCTACTTCTTCTTCTGCTTGATTGGCGTAGACACCGCTTACGCGATTATAGCCGAGTTAACAACAGCGCGCCAGTCGTTTCTTCTTTTCGCTACGTGGCGCCAATTAGATAT
>NW_017537634.1:564445-565557 GCF_001853355.1 Bactrocera latifrons | reverse complement strand
ATATGTAAAAGAATCGTTTCTGGCCACTCCCAAGTGAATGGCGATCAGAAAACTTTCCTCACTTGCGTGAACTTCTACACATGACTCCATCCTCCCTACTAATATCATGATAAAACAATAAATAAATGCACCAATGACGTGTTACACCTAGTATTGGACGATGGATGCGGTACCACTCATATATCGATGGAAACCTCCCGAAAACCCACATCTCAGGACGTACTTGACCGATATAGACTAATTTTGGTACATATTATTATCTCATGATTCTTATATTCCAGTGCGTAAATAGGCGAAATCGGACTAACCACCCCTATTCCTCATATAACTTAAGTTCAAATTCCTTCTGATTATAAAAATCATGATATACATACTTATACCATAGGAGCCAATCAATGTGTCTGAATAAAATTTTGCAAGAGAAGTTCCCTTGAGATGTGTTACCTTATAAGCAAACATTTTGATCCTGCCAAGTTGCAAGAGTATGAAATGTTCGTTTACACCCGCACTTAACTCTTCCTTACTTGTTGAAATTAGGTCTAGAAAATACGTCTGTGTCCTTGAGGTCTAAAAACAGGAAAAGTTGTTGGCCTTTTTATTGACGTATGACGCGGTAAATCGAACGATTGTGATGTATGTAGTACGGCACCACCTTTATCACCTTTACTCCGATATCAATGGAGTAGTCATAACTCAATTTGCTCCCTTTGGCTCGCAACATCACTTACAACAAAAGCATTTTTATAAGAACAATAGACAAAATGATGACAACAAATCACCTACATAATTCGCGGCGACTCACTTAGTTTTGACAAACATTGGTTTGTTGAACGTTCAGTAGAAATATGCGTTGTTGACAGCTAATTAGAAACGCTCCTTTTCTTCTAGGTGGCTCATGAGTATAATGGTAACATTTTTATACCCTGAACAGGGTATATTAATTTTGTCACGAAGTTTGTAACACCCAGAAGAAAGCGTCGGAGACCCTATAAAGTATATATATGATCAGTATGTTGAGCTGAGTCGATTTAGCCATGTCCGTCTGTCTGTCCGTCTGTCTGTATATATACGAACTAGTCCCTCAGTTTTTAAGATATCGTTTTGAAATTTTG
>NW_017537634.1:559300-564207 GCF_001853355.1 Bactrocera latifrons | reverse complement strand
AATCGGTTAACTATAGCATATAGCTTCCATACAAACTGAACATATAGTTACTAACATAAATGCACCTGTGAAGTGTATTTAGCTTCGGTGCAACCGAAGTTAACGTTTTTTCTTGTTTGATGTACCGTTATGTATACTCCTAAAAGTCTCGCATTGTTCGTGTTACTTCTTTCTAAGTTCTTTTAATTTTTTCCCAAATAGTAAATGCGTGACGATATAGAAGGCGAATTAAGTGCGACAACTAAGTAGAAACAGTTGTTTAAAGAATTAAATTTCCACAATGTATTATTTTTATTAATAATATTATTGATTTCTGGTAAGATTGTGGTTTAAAGGATATTAAAATGTATTATTAAAGTCTTTTAATGAGGAAAAGCTGCAGCATTACACTTACCCTTCGAAGCAATATTTTTGAACTTGAAAGGTTTGCAAACAAATTTCGAACAAGGTCAAACGCTCAAAAAAACTTATTTGAAAGTCCTTAAGCATATACAGAATTTTGGAACTATTTTCAATATTGCACGCAAAGAAAAATCCCGAAAAAACTGCAAGAGAAATATACCGCAGAATTAACAGCATCTCACGAAGAGACCAAAAAGAGAAATCCACTGACATTCTACATGAAATTCAAGCGAAGCTACACCATTGGTGCGCTGTCAGAGTCTTATAGCGTAAATTCGAAATCGGTGTGAAGTAATATTAAAGCTAAAGAGATAACTAACAAAATACTAGCTGAAAGTAAGCAAGGTTTTGTATGACTTTTTGTTGATAGAATATTTTCGTTTTTAATTAATTGTCGAACTCAAATCGTTGATTCCAGATGTTTTTGCTAAAATCTTCAAAACAAAGACGAATTTTAAATAAAATTTTTACTATTTGAGTTTAAGATTAACGTATGTATGTTTCAATAAAATAAGTGAAAAACCAAACAAACGTCATTTATTGGAAAATAACATCATTTACTTCAAAATACGTGTCGCATATTCTTAGTAATTCTAAGGGCTATGTTGCTGTAATTTTTTGATATCATGGGTGTTAAATTTTTTGAGCACACTTACTATACAATTATGGCGTCAATTATCTCGAAAAGTATCATTTTACTTGTTGCGTCGCACATAGGAGCATTTGGTCTTAAAAACCGGACAAAATTATTTAAAGTGATTTTATGAATGAAAATGAATAAAATTGCGTGATTAAATATAATAATCCAATATATTACAATAAAACAAGTAAAAAAGGACTAAGTTCGGGTGCCACCGAACATTTTATATTGAATATATTTGAGAAGAGGGTAGTGCCGACCAGATTTTATTTGTTTTTGCTCTTCCCACATACTATTAATATGCAACATACTCAAAAAAAAAAAAAAAAAAACTGTTCCCTCGGTTTCATTTAGCTACCTTACACAAAATCAACAATCATATGGAGTAAGGTCGAGGGGATGTCCGAAAATCTTGGTAATAGTTATATGGCTGGGAGGGTTGTGGTGGAGGGGTCAAGTTTTAGCGCAATTGTATCTATTTTAGGCGCAAAGATACATTGTTATGAATAAAATATGTTTTGCAATTTTCATTGAGACTTAACTCAAATATTGGCGGATATATCCAACATAAAATTAGAAGAAAAGCTAGAAGTTCGAAAATCTTTATTTTAGGTATACGGTTGTTCAGAAAAGTATTGACCTGTTTCAACCCATTTTGGACACAATGAAATACTATTGTCAGAAAAGGATTCGGTGAGAATTTCAAATTCATATCTCACACATTGAACGATATTTTCGGTCAAATGTCAACTATTGGTATCGGGTCCAAATATTCGGTACCGAGGGACTTGAACAGTTTTGGTTGGATTTAGACAATTCGTGGCCAAAAGGTGGCTTATATTAAGGGAATTGTTACCGCAACATTTATTATTTATTAATTATTTATTTATATTAATTAATTATTTATTTGTGTACTGGAAAGTGAAAGAATCAAATGGAATTTTAAGTTGTGTTATATGGCGATATAGGAAAATTAAAAAATGTTACGTTCCAAATTTTGTCGAAATCTATCAGTCGGGTCTCGAGATATGGGATTTAACCAGAAAGTGGGCGGGGCCACGACCATTGTCCAATGGTCACACCGGCTCCGATAGAGCCCTATTATACCATCTATATACCACCCAGTATATAATAATTTAGCGGGATTTCAGTATTCAATTAAAAAAGAATAAATAAAGCAGTACTCATTTTATGCAACTGACCAACTTTTTCAACGCACCTTTTTTAAAGGGGGGAAAGACGGGGAAAATGTTTAAACTTATATATTATGTAGAAACCCTGGTGTTTACTAAGAAGAATAATTTATGGCTCTACCCTGCTCGACACTATGTATAACAAAAACACTAATTTCTAAGAAATTAAAAAAAATTTTAGTTTTTTTGATGATTCATTGTTTTCCCAAAAATTAAGACCAACGAGAAATCCGGTCTCTAATTTTCGTGTCCCCCCTAATTGTAGTTCTGTTAGGCTGAAATGAGGAAGTATAATTTGACTGCCTATCATTTACTATCTTTATACACGGAGTACACGAATATGGTACTCGGAATCTCTATCGGAGATATTGGAACAACGCAGATGCGTCCGACTGGGTACTACCATCTAAGCAGTGTACTCAGATTACAGTTTATTGATACAGCAAATATTTCTAATAAAGACAAAAAAGTATCTCTTATAAGTGTCAACATTGGTTACATTGAAACATCGTCGGTATTCAAAGCGGCCCCACTCAAATGCCGTTCGTTGAAGCCCAGGGTTTCACAGAAAATCGAATCGCCTCAGCAGAATAACATCGCGGCAGCATTTCATACCATAATTAGCCTGCCTATACCGGTGGGGGCGAGCATTTCCGCGCTTACAGTGTCGGTGTTTGTTGCAATGCGCTGCGAGGCGTTCAGTGTTGCATCTTGCAACAATCGGTTGCTTGTTTCTAGTGCTGCGTGCATCTACATTGTGTTCTCATTTGTGAACGCACTTGTGGCATGCGGTGCAAGTAGGAGCTCGCCCACCTTGGGCCCCATGCGCAAGGGCGCTTTGGCGCATGATGAGGGCGGGTTTGAGGTGGGACGCAGCTGGTAAAATAAACAATGAACGAGAGTAAAAATTGTTGTCAATGATGTTTGTTCGTTGTTAGTTGCCGGCTGTGCGTCGCCCACATCCACGTCCACCACTCCATCGCTATCTACTTGTTCCTGTTGCACGCTCACACAGTTCATAGTTGCACAAATAGCGCTTCGGGCGGGCTCACTCAAACGATGTTGAGTGTTGTCGTTTTTATTGTTCTGTTGTTATTATTGCAATTATGAGCGGAGGTCTTTCGGTTGGTTTACTTTTATTAGTAGCGGAATTGGAATAGAAACCCGCGGCATTTTTGTTTCGCTCTCCTCGAGCTGCGCCCGCCGTTAAAGCACAAATAGGTAAACGGAATTAGTTTCGAGCAAAAAACTTCAACTACGTTAATACGAAACGTTGTAGCTTGCTTTGAGCTTATTTAATTTTTCATTCGGAGGCATTGCATTATCCGAGTAGAACAAAATTTGAACAATATTATTATAAATTATAAAGAGTGTTTGCTTCTCGCCACACTTTCGTTTGTTTGGGCGTTTCGGTTAAAGGTGACAATGCTTTGAGCTGAAATCAGAACAAGTAGAACATTGAAACCATGCCGAGTAAGAAATTTTCACAACTTAGCTTTTGGTTAATGTGGAACTATTTGGTTTTGTATAAAAATCTACATTTTCACGACAATTTGGTTCGCGCAACTGATGAAACCGGAACAGATCCGGATTTATATTTCTTCAAGAACTGTCGCCTCAACAGTCTCTCCAAGTAATATACGAGGTATTTGGATGCGCTAAGCAGGCTAAGCCTTCGTCTTATTACAGCACTGAGAAAATTCAGAGGATCACTATAATCACAACAACAACACAGCTTTTTCCAACACCGTTCTGCACTCCGAAAAACAAGCGGAATTCTATCTTTACTCCCACACATCACTCGATTTCATAGCGATACTGCGCTTTACCTTAGTTATATTAGACAGCGAGAACCGCGTGTTATTTTTTGGCACAAATTCAGTCCTGTGGTGATTTCATTTCCAGTAAACTAGGTACTAAAGTACTCAATATTGAATATCTAGGTATATTTCCGACATTAAATAGTTTCTAGGGATCCCTAATGATTCTTAACAAATTTTCTAGGGTTTTCAGGGGTACATGTATGCAAGTAATTATCTCAGGTTAACTAAAACTAATTTATAGTCGATAAAGCTAACCAATACTAATTCTCAGCTCCTTCCTCGTATCTGTTACAGATGCCCATTTAAGAAAGTTCCAGTTCAAAAATTGTAATTCCGTAAAATGAAAATTAAATGAGTTATTACATTGACGCATCTGACTAAATAGGTTCGGAAGCAATGCCATCAGTTCAAAATGTTTATTAAATTTATTCGATAAAATATCTCTACATCTTATAAAATAAAGCCTTAAAATGTGTATGTTACCTCACAGCTCAGCTAAATCTTAACCGATTTTATTCCGGTTTTTTGCAAAACATACCTTGAGCCCTCCTCTCCAACGTAGGATACCTTAAAAAATATTTTGCCTTATAAAGGCGCGACAATAAGCAAAAAAACCTCAAAAATAGACTAATTTTATCTTCACACTCCAATATCTTTACAACTACTGCATCAATTTAGAAAGGAAAAAACGGTGTAATGAATTGAACATTTCTTAAGCAAATTGCATAAGTTATTGCATTGTTCATATTAATATTAATACGAAAAAAAATTAAAATATAAACCCCTTTTAACATTTTTTATTCTGTTTTATGCGAGCTTCGCTATTATTGTCGCCTGTTGCTGCATGCA
>NW_017537634.1:533400-556455 GCF_001853355.1 Bactrocera latifrons | reverse complement strand
TAGAATTTAGGTGCATTCGTATTTGCGCTAATAGTGGCTATATCTACTTAACTTTGTCTTATATACCGCCTCACTCGGACATATCTGTATATATGCAGCACGCTTCATTAATAAATAATGTTTTCTCAATGGCCAACAATACTGATTCCATGATTGTTTTGGGGGATTTCAATTTCCCGTGCGTATCATGGAAATCTATTGATGACTACACCATTCCTATTAGTACTCGCTTATGTTTTAACGAGTTCTTAGATAAAATGTCGGAGTTGGGTCTTAATCAAATTAATTTAATTTCGAACGAGTTTGGWAAGTTCTTAGATTTAGTCTATGTTGATAACGCTTCAATGTTCTCTGTTGTCCCATGTGATCCTTTGGTTCGGCCAGAGGACTCGTATCATCCTGCTTTGGAAATTAACATCGAAACCATAGCCAGCTCTGCTCATAATAATACACAAGACCTTTGCTTTCGGTTCAACTTTGCGAAAGCTAATTTTAAGAAAATTAATTACGAACTTTCTAAAGTTACTTGGCCAGATTACAGTGGCAATATTGAATTTAGTGCTTCCCACTTTAATAAAACTATTTTAAACTTGTTTGCAATATTGAATTTAGTGCTTCCCACTTTAATAAAACTATTTTAAACTTGTTTGAAAAATATGTTCCGAAGTATGTTGTTACTCATAAAATGAGTTCTAATTTATGGTTTTCGAAAGAATTATGTAAATTAAGAAATAGAAAATCTCGTGATTTTGAACTTTCTAAAAAAAAACTGGTTTAGTTGCTGACTATTCAAATTATTCTAAATTGCGCCGACAATTTGCTGAACCTAACAAAATATGTTATAATAATTATATAAATAAAGTAAAAAATAATATTATACTTAATCCAAAATTGTTCTATGGTTTCGTCAACTCCAAACGCAGGATTTCTAATTTTTCGTCCGGTATGAAAGATAAGTCTAGTACGTCCAGTGACAATCACACCATTTCTAATATGTTCGCTGAATTCTTTAGGTCCAATTACTCTCCAAAATCTCCAAAAAATGTTATGTCCGATTTCTGTCATTAATGCACCTACCATTTCCGAAGCAGACGTCTTATATCAGTTAAATATATTAGAACAATCATACAATTATGGCCCAGATATGATTCCCTCGTGCTTTCTTAAGAAATGTGCCAAATATATATACCAACCCCTAACAAAACTATTTAATTCATCTCCTATGCAAGGCTTATTTCCATCCATATGGAAAAAGTCATTTATATTTCCTTTACATAAGAGTGGATTTAGGTCATTTAATTTCTTGTTCTCAGCACGGTTTTCGTAAGGGGAAATCCACAATAACTAATTTGCTTGAATTTGTATCACATGTATCAACGGGCTTTAGGGAGAATAAGAATACTGATGTTATATACACAGATTTTAGTAAAGCTTTTGGTAAAGTAAACCACTCAATTCTTTTGAATAAACTTGATCTTCTTGGTTTTCAACCAATATTTCTAAAATGGGTTGCTTCTTATCTTAGTAATAGAATTCAACAAGTCATATTTAACGATACTCTTTCCGACATAATCAATGTTCCTTCAGGTGTTCCTCTTGTTATTTATTAATGACAAATCATCTGTTGTTAAGTTTTCAAAAGTTTTCTTGTATGCTAACGAAGTAAAACTTTTTAAATCATTCCCTTCGAATAGCGAAAGATGTCAGTTGCAAACAGAAACAATCTCGTTTCTTGGTGTGTTAGAAATGACATGCCATTAAACCTTAAAAAATGTAAAACGATGTGCTTTTCATGTAGATCTGTAGACCCTACTTCATACGTAATACAAAACTTTAGGTTGGAGCAAGTATGCAGTTTTGCTGACTTGGGAGTAACTATGGACAACAAACTCAATTTTAATCTTCACACATCTTCCATGGTTTTTAAAGCTAAAGGTGCTCTTGGTTTTGTTAAACGTTGGTCTAAAGAATTTAGAGAACCGCTTACCACAAAAAATCTTTTTACATCTTTGTGAGGCCTATATTAGAGTTTGCTTCCGTGGTATGGAACCCTTGTTATCAAGTTCATTCTGAGAAACTAGAGTCCGTTCAAAAACAATTTTTACTTTTTGCCTTAAATCATTTGCATTGGGATTCCAGTTTAAATCTTCCCCCTTACACTAACCGTTTAAAGCTTATATATCTCCCTACACTCGCTRGTCGTAGGGAAATGCTTGGTATAATATTTCTCGTAAAACTCATCAATGGGTCAGTCTGTAGCCCATCTCTCTTGTCTGATATTAATTTTAACATTCCCGCTCGCTCTTATAGACAGCTTAGACCTTTTCTTTAAAATTTTCTAGAACAAATTTCGAGTTAAACGAACCATTCCGCCGTATATGTCACGATTTTCATTCCAGCACATTTGATCTAACAGATTCACTCTTTACCATTAAAAAATTATTTTATCTAGTCTTAACATATAAACTTAAATTATAAACTTTAATATAATTCTTAATTTTGGCAGTTGAAATTTTTGTTTCTGTAGCTGAGCAGCTTAAGATCGCAACGCTTAAAACTCCCTTGCCTTTTATGACTCAGCTAATTCCGCTCGTTCGCGGATTGCGCCCCTCGCGTCGGTTGGGCGGGAGGAGGGTAATCTTTGGGTATTATTCTGAGCAGGTTTAATAAATTTATTTGCTGGGTAACCATCGGTTTGAAGTCATAATGATAAACATCAGTATTTTCGTGGAGGTTTTTCCCAAAATATATGTCTTTTGAGAGCAAACACAATTTGTTTAAAGATCGCTGAACGTGTGCACATTTTGACTACTAGAGCTTGGAAAAATAAAATTTATAAAATTAATAGAGAGCAATTTCTCAAATATTTTCTTAAGTTGTTTTGCATTGTAAATATGAAGATCTGCCTTTATATACAAGAAGGCAAACACTACCTAACAAAAACCTTGTAGCGATTTCCGTTTGGAGAAAATTTTTCTTGTTGCGCTCGCTATCTATTCGAAGACAATTAAAAATGACCCAAAGGAGTGAATGAACGACGCAACTTTATTTGTGAGCAGCTACACTCTTTGCACGCGCATACTCACGTACCATATATGTACAACCCTGGTTATAAACGAAATAAAAGCGGCAGTAGAAAGCTTGCTGCTCGTTTCAGAAAGTTGCAGCCATCCGTCACCGTCGCCGCTACATCCGGACCGAGTGCAACAGACGAGCGTGTGCTAGTCATCTTTCGTGCATTTCGGCTTCGTCTTGAAGTAAGGATGTAGAGCGTGGCATAGACTTTGTTTGACAATTTGGTCAGTATTTACAAAAGTAAATATTTATTGAGAGTGAACACTGCCCTAGCTCCTCCGGGCGCTAGCTTTGACCACTGTGCCACCAAGTCATTCTCTATTACGGCAGCTCTGTGGTGCGCCTCCGGCAAACAGTGACATAGAAAAAGAGCGTCAACTAAAGTCCCAAGTACACTCAGTAAATGCTTGCACCATCATCGTCCTGACGCACCGGTGTAAGTTAAAGTGTGTGTGTGTGATTGTTTGTACAAAAGGCACAAAGCCACTCAGCCTGGAGCTAGAAGATAATTTTTTGATAATATTAACATCCTTTTCGGTGTTGCACCAGCAAAATGTCTATTGCATATAAATCAGTTGAATTTGTTGAAGGTTGCTGGCTCAAACAAGGCGCACAAGCACTGTGTATCATATTTGCGCACTTCCGGGCAAATGGCATTCTGATGTGTTCGCACTGAGACTTGCTCTTAACAATGTGCACGTGCACAACTATTGGATGTACATGGACCGAAACGGCTCACAAAGGTCTCTATTCAAAATTAAAATATTGAGTTTACGCAAATTTTAATATTGCTAATTTTAAGCACCAATTAGCTTGTGTTCCGCAGTGGTACTGTCACTCTCAGAAGTTGGACGGCGGTAACGATCTAAAGCCTCTAATTTCAACATGGTATGCTATTTCTCTTCCTCTGTTTGTTTATTCAATTACGCATTGCTCTAATCCGCGTTTATTAAGAGTTTTCCACGACGCAAAATGCATTTTCGAAAATTTAAATTGCAATTCTGAAGTCTGTTTAAAAACTATGCGAACAAAGTGAACTAACTACTGTGAATGAAAGTATAAATTTCTCTCTCTCTCTTCAATCTCTTGTATGACTTCAAAGTAAGAAGAGGCTTCTTAAAGAAGAGACAAAACACGTGGAAAATTCAGTCTCTAAAAAGATGTAAGATACTGCAATGCATTATATGGACAATTGTATATCATTTATATTTTTCTAGAAAAGAATTTTGTGTGTGTCAATATTTCTACATAGGAAAACATTTAATCGGAATAATATGGAACAGCACTTCAACAGACTGTACAAAAGCATTTGTCATGTGAAAATGTATTTTTAACGAAAAATATTAATTAAATCATAAAAGTGATGCAATTTTGAAACTTTAGAACACTTCGTACGTTTAAGTAATTTTTTACATAATAAGGTTGCAAGAATTATCTATACATTAATAAAATATATGTATCTACTAGCCCAACATTTTTTGTTTTGTTGGTACACTGTTCATATGAACGTCGTTCTTTGTTTACAAGCCATTTAGTGTCGCCGTGTCACAGCAGTTTTTACAATGGAAAATATTTAATATCGTGCAGTGATAAAATTCTTATTTTTGGAAGGTGTAGCACCAAAATAAATTCACGTATAATGATAGTTCACCCATAATTAGAACAGCAGGAAGATGGGTCGCTGAATTTAAACGTGGTCGTACAAGCCTTGAAGATGATCCACGTTTAGGATGTCCAAAAAGCGCATCAACAACTAAAATACACGATATGGTTTTGGAAGATCGTCGATTGACTAAGAGAGATTTATTAGAGGCTCTGCACATCTCGTTAGGCAGAGTCAGCCATATTTTAAATGAAATTTTGGGTTTTAGAAAGCTGTGTGCACAATGGCTGCCGCATTCGGTAACAATTGAACAGAAACACACTCGAATGCGATTTTCCCAGCAACATTTGGAGCGTTTTAAAAAGGATAGAATGGATTTTGTACGTCGATTCATCACTATGTATGAGACTTGGGTCTATTACCATGATCCTGAATCAAAACAAGAGGTTAAAGAGTGATGTAAACCTGGTTGTCCGGCTTCGAAACGAGTTCGTGTCCGGAAAACGGCCAAGAAGATTATGGCTTAATTTTTTGGAATGCGAGAGGAATTTTGTTTGTGGGTTACGTGCAAAATGGAAAACCAATTAATTATATACTAATACTAATATTATTGCAACCTTTTGGACCAGTTGAAAAAAAATCTTGAAAAAAGCCAGTTTATAGATGATAAACTCAAAATCAATGCACCGTGTCAAAAGAACATTTTGACAATGGCTGAAATCCATGAATTAAAGTTCGAATTATTTTGCAGCATCTACCGTATGCACCAGATTTGACCCCCAGCGACTTCCATTTGTTTCCAGAATTCAAAAAGTTTATGCGTGGTAAGCATTTTTAATCAAATGAAGAGTCAGAGAAATGAAGTCATAACAGCAGTGGAAGCGTATTTTGCAGACCTTCCTAACTCTCACTTCAGGGATAGGATCCACACATTGAAGGATTGTTAGAGCAAGTGTATTAATGTTCAGGAAGATTATATTGCATAATAAAGTTGATTTTGATTTGTGATTTATTTGAGAACTTATTGAACAACCTGGTATTCTAGTACTATGAGCAAAAAATAGTAAGACTTTGTTAATAATTTTAAAAGTCTTAATTTATTATTTAACACCTCGTCCCTCTTATATAAATCTTCCTTGGCCCCAAAACACTTGTGTTAACGTTTTGGCCGATTTTCGGAACAGTTGTTAAAGTTAATTTCCTTTGCTTTAAATGCGCTTAACGATTCATGTTTAATGTCCTCAATTGTGTTTTTTCGTGTTCCACACCTCGTTAATCGAAAAAAGTGTCCACGTAACTTTGAGTTGCTTTGACTCGTTTTTTCGGTTTCGGCTGACCGTTGTCACGACATCCAGTCGATTGATCGTCATTCTGGGGGTCGAAGGCGTAAGTCCAAAACGCATCGCTAGAAATAATACGTTTCATGACATTGAGGTACTCGGAAAGCACTGTTTCACGGATATTAACGCTGTTTTTTCTAAAAAATTTGGTGATTTTGGAACCAATTGTGCTTTAACTTTTCTTAGGCCTGAATGATATTTCAAAATGGTTGTGACTGATACTTCCGATATTTCAACAATGCCTGTAAGATCTCTAACTGTTGATCATCAGTTAATGTTGATGGCCGGAAGGTGGTTCGTCGTCAAATCATTCTCGACCCTCTTTGAAAAATTTGTAGCAATCAAAATCACTTGCTCGCGTTAAGCTATTATCACTGCAGGCCTTTTTATTATTCGGCACGTAAAATTTAAAGGAACTTTTTATTTGCTGTTACATTTGGCACATATCTCACTGAAAGTCATGTCAACCTAGAAATTTAAATGAAAAAGGCTAACTAAAAGTCAAATAAGGGTTACCTTTTAAAGAAAAAATTTGTGAAAACGTTTATATTAATTTTGATCAGTCTGCTTGAATGACAGTGTATATGCTATTGTAGTCCGATAACGACGGTTTCAATAAATGAGTAGCTTTTTGGTAAAAAAGCAGGTGTGCAAAATTTCAGATCCATATCCCAAAAACCTGGAAAGACAGAAAGACGGATAGGCTGACGAAAAGGACTATTTGTTTCTTAGTTTTACCGTTGTTCTCGTAGTTTTGTAGGAAATACAGACATAATGTTTCTAATCACGACATATTCATCTTCCTTCTGCACCCAAAACAGTGAACGAATTTCGTGGGTTGGTTAGTGGATGGAAATAAGAGATCGAAATAATGCCGATCGTATCGTTCGTATATAAGCCGTCATTAGACTCTTCCAAGTAAGCTTTAACAATAACTCGCTGGGTTTGACAAAATTCGTACTTTTATTATATTTTCTTAATCTTATTTTGCAGGAGACGATATATTTAAGAATATACACAGAAAATTTCATATCGTTCCGGTGAACATTTTCGAAGCTGCTGGCAGACTTGAAAAGGCGATTCAGAGTCAAGGACAAGACCAACTTTAAACAGGTTTTTCTCAAAATGGTTTTTTTAACATTTGTTGAAAACAGCTAAGCCGATTAGTCTCCAATTTTAACACGAGCTTTTTAAGTATATGTAATTACTAAGATTTTTTTTACCGATAATTATTTTTCTTTAAATAATAATTTCAAAAATCGATTTTCTTTAGAGAAATGACGGCATTTTATCAACAAAATGTATTTTGCTTACCCTTCGACTTGCTTTACTATATTGAACATTTCTTTAACGAAAAAAAAATCTGTTTGACTTTTTAATTTCAGAGGAACCAGTTCAGAGATATAGTGGCCATCGCAAAACTCTTTTTTGAGAAGACCTTTCGGAGATAAGCTGGAGTTTCTTTCCAAATAAATATTTTTACTAATACTATCTTTTAAAATACAGTTAAAAGATGGTATTATATGTGTACGAATTTTTCGATCAATAAATTTAAAAGTTTTCTCAGGAAAAAATCTGAAAATTTTTTTTTTAGGCCTTGAAACTGTATATGACCCCTTAAATCTAATCCTCCTTAGCAGACATGACGAGTTTTTATAATAAAATCGAACCAGAATTTTGTATCTAGTGAAGATATAAGCGATAAATACCTACACTAGGAATATGTATCTGTATGTATGTATATATCAAAGTTGGTAAGATTGACTTTAAGCTGCTTCTGCTTGTTTATTTTGTATTTGAAAGGATTTGCAGAGTTTGAAGTATGGAATAAGTTCATTGCATTGTTTTTCATTTTCGAAATTTTTGGAGAGTTTTTCTTTTATATTCAGCATTCTCTTCCATTCCTTGTTCAGCAGTAATTCTTGCTGCATTTGCGCACCTTAACGAATACCTGATCAAAGTACATCTTTATCCGCACTTTGTTTGCTCAGAAAACATTTCCTGTGCGTTTTGCATAGCAAACTCAATTTGGCCATTGTCTTCTGCACAAAACGATGTCCGCATTCGTTATTCTCCTTACACGCCCGCATAGAAATTTGTCCATACACATACATACACATACAGACAAATTGGCGTATGTTTGTGGGTGTGTGAAGGCATTTCTTAAGAAATTTTCCAAATTCAATTCGAACTGTACGATTGCTCACGAACGGCTAAGAATAACAAAAACAAACAAGATTTTCTGCGAAATTTGCAAGTGTGTGTTTACTGCCCGAAAGTGCAGCCAACACTATTTAACACAAATATGCATGGCACACGAAAGCTCGCAAATTTGCAGCTGCATGAGCTTTTGTACTTGCAAGTGCCGGTGTGATACCATTGGGATAGTTATTCCCAAAGAATTGGAAGGATAATAATATTATGGTAGAGCAACAACAACAACAMTCTTAAGAGTGCTCATAGAAATACACTTGGTTATTCGAACTCGTATGTGAAAGTTGTCGGAAAGCAGCGACCCCGTGAGTTTATATGCAACAATGCTGCCTTTCCGATACTGAAACTAATAATCTAACCGCTTAGTGAAAGAAATAATGAGTGATATTCATAATTTAAGCTTTAAGTCGCCGATCTCTTTTGATTACATAGAAGTTTCTTGCTTAACATGAAAGGACTGAGAGTTACCTTTATTGTGTGGAGTTTTTAATAATTTCTGTGATTTAAAGATTTTCATTAGGCAGCAAATTACCGCTTAACTGTTAAGAGAGTTTAAAGTTTATCTGTAGGATCATTTATAGATAAATTTTGTGTTTCAGATAAAAATATTTGTGTGTAGTGTCTACCAAATGCAGCTGCGCCGGACAAATGCTGAGCCCAAACACTTAGCAAACTCGCGGTTGATGAAACGTTACGTATACGCCTGTTGCGGCCAGCACTCAAATGCATTATAGCAGTACACATGCAACGATAAAACTCCCGGAGCATGTTGGCGAGTGGAGAATAGTGGGTAAGGCAGCGTGGCCAAAGAATTTTGTCACATTGCGGCATGCGGCTGAAATGTTGGCTGTTGCAATCTGTTGCTATAAATTGCCTCACCAGTGCGCATTTTTCGCGTGAGCGTCGCGTGTTGACGTGTGTCTTCTCCCTTCACGGCGCAACGCTCATTTTTGATACTTCGTTTACCGTTATACATATGTACATGCGTAATCTTGCCTTCGGGTAAACATGTGCCGACAAACGGGGCAACTCACAGCAAATAGAAGCTCAGCGTGCTGGCGTGCTGGCGTGCAGAGGGGCGGATTGGAGGCATTGAAGTGTTATCAAAACCGAAAGTTAATTACATTTCGTTACGGTAAAGCCGGTTCGTGCCGCAGCACTATACCATAGCATGTCAACGAGGTGGGTATGTGTAAAAACTTTTGCCTCGCGCACACACACTCACGCGTGGGTATGTTCTTGTTTGCTCCCGCACATACTCCGTCGCCAGACTAAGCTCTTATGTTTATGTAAGTTTTAACCGCATTGTCAGACTGTGTCAAACTGGTGATTATTTAACGTTAATTTGTTGACACATTAACTTGTGGATTGGTTCAAGTGCTCGGCATGCAAAACTGGGCTTCGGCGCTAGGAAAAACCAACACATTACCCATTTTTATGCTCCAGTGCTCTTTCACGACGAACATTTGTGTGTCATGCTATGGAGTGTGTACGCAGACAGTTTAAATTTAATGTTGATGCGTGTTATTCGGTCGTGCTACATCCCAAATCGGCCTTGTCTCAGCGGCATATTGATTCTAAAGACATTGCTAAATGCCATTTTGCGGCTGAAACTTGGCAAATTTACCCCTGCTTGGCTACGCAAACATGCCAGCTACTGGCGTAGTCAAATAACGCTTACAAATGGAGAAGCATCATTTAGGGGACTTTTCTTTCGCACTACCTTCCAATAGAATTGCCTTGGCTGAAAGGGGTAGTACATACACACTATAGGGATACGCCGAAAGGCTTTTGGACCAATGTAACTAATGGTTTTAAGTGCCAGGTGCACAGGTGTCTATTGAGAGGGTTTTTTGGTTAAAGGAAAAAACGTGGATTTCGTTTATGAACTCAAGCGTATTCCAAATTGGTAATTAATTGAGGCAGAGAGCTTTCGGTGAGTCAAACATCAAAAAAGGAGAGAGAAGAAAGTCATTTTAGGACTCCAATTTTCTTCTTCAGAACAATAGAAAAGTGGTGTAAATATAGCAGTGTAACCTTGCTTTGGAGAGATGGACATTCAAACTGACAGCAGAAAAAGAAATCTGATCTTGAACTCACTGATTGACATCGAGCTCCTTCGTCATCACAGTACTCAGATTCAGGGTTAGGGTTCGAAAGAGATCGCTAAGCTTTTCAAAAACAATTTTTTTCGTAAGAACCCACTTTGCCGCTCGAAAATTATAGAAATTCTTTGAAAGAAAGTGATATATAATAATTTCGTCACTTTTTATGACTCTCCAGCTGTCGAAACATTAGGGTTGAAAAATAATTGTGCTTTCACCACCGAATTAGCAAAAATCGAAAATTAGTAGCATCAACGTCGAACTATCTTTAGAGTTTCTTGGTATCAAAAAGAACAGGCTTAAAGCCATTCAAGTAGGATCCTGATGAGCTCACACAGATCGGAATATAATCGTTACAATTCTTTACCAGTGTGTAGAAGAGCAAATCGTGGAAATAGTTTGTAAAGCTGCTAAGTAACTCAAAGCTACTTTGCAACCATCACAGTTACGCCATTACTCTGCATATTCTGCCCTTGAAATTGAAATAGGACAGTAATGCTTTTCCTGTACAGCTTTTTAACTGATTCGTAAGTAAGAGTTTTTGTTCTTGATTTATTGCTTAAAGATGTAAAGTAAACTTTTTATTACGACTACAAACAAACGTAAAATGAACATTATATACTTGAGCAATAATCAACGGTAGTTTATCAATTAATTACAGCAAGTGGCTGAATAAAAAATAAATACTCTTTTCATCTGCCTTTAAGAAATAATATTTGCGGCATTTGTCACATATTTAAGACTTGGCACGGCGCGAGAGATGCAAAATGACTGCGCTACTTATCCTCAACTTTGCGCCAGCAAACGTGAGCAAGTGGCAGAGAGGAAAGGCACATGACATGCCGCAATCGCATTGCGAGTATTTGTTTAAACGGATTTATGGAAGATGCTTAATTATATAATGATATTCTGCCTTATGTCATTAACGTTGCCAACACTTGAGCCACTCCAAAGTTGTCTGCCGTCGGCAATGTACCTGCCTCGATTGTTGTTGCTGTGCATTACCCGCTTGCGCTGTCGCTTATTGCCACTAATGCGCCGCGCTTGATGATGGGCTTGTTGGAATATTTTATGCAAATTTTTGTTTACCATGCCTCGTATTGCAGCATGGCGAAATGGAGCGTGGGGAGGGATTAGAACCCTCCATGCATTTCGCTGCAGTCCAACCACACTCAGTGTTAGCAACATTTTCAACAGCGCTTTGAAGAAATGTGTAGGCTTTTACAACACATGCCTGTGAACTGTTGCTTTCGATTTACAGTAGCACCAACGAATATTCGGACAAAAGATCACAAAAAAAATATTTTTTTTTTTATTTTATTTGTACACTTTCGTTACGGAAATTTGTAATAATGTCATTTCCCAGTAATAATGTATTTCATGGCAAAAAATATAAAATTGGTTTAATGCTTCCACTAGCTCCATACACCTGACAAAGTTTTTCCTGTGGACTTTTCGTAATTTGAGTAATATTTATGTAATTTAAGTGGACAAGGTTTATTATAAATAATATGTTTTATCACAAAATATGAATTAAGTCGATCCAGACCTTAGTCTAAGTGTCTATAATGGTAAAGACTAGATATACCGGGTTTTTGAATATGAAATAAAATGATTTCTGAGTGTCGTTTCTGCCATTTGTAATACCTGTAAGTCAGGATCGGTATCATGTATACAATTACATAGTGGAAAGATATACACGAGAATAACGTTTTCAAATTATTCAATTCTTTTATGAAAATAATGTTCTTCAAAAGCAAATTGTCCAACTGTGCTCGCTATTTCGAGCGCACATTTTCTTTAATGTTGTAAAGAAAGAAGAAAAAATATTATCATTCGGGAAAGTTGCTGAAGACCGCTATTTGTCAATTACAAGACGATCTCAAGAACTGGGACTGTCTCAAAAAACCTGTCGGATTTTGAGAAAGGATTTGGGCTTTCATCCGTATAAAGTTGTTCTCACTCCAGAACTGTATCTATTGGAACACCATAAACGTCGTGAATTTGCTGATTTAGGCTTGGAATAACTTGAAACGATAGCGATTTATTTAAGAAAATCATCTTCTGCGACGAGGCTTACTTTCATCTGAGTCGTGTGATAAACAAGCAAAACTGTCGACTCTAGTGCGAAGAAAATCCACAATCATTAAACACACCTAAATTGACAGCTTGGAGTGGGTTTTGGTCTAGTGGAATCATCGGTTCGTACTTCTTTCGAAGTGCAGGCGGTAGCACTGTTACTGGCAATGCAGAGCGGTATAGATCGCTGATAACCATCTGGTTCCAAAAGATGGGGCTACGTGCCAACAATCGAATTATTGCGAGAAAAAACTGTGAGAATGTTGAGATTTTACACCAATAAATTGTTTTTAACTGTGTTATTTGAAGTTATTGGTCTTTAACAATAAACCAGACTCTTTTCAAGTTTTACAAGTAAATATTGAACGTACTGTTCAAGCCATACAACTGGACTTAGTTGAAAAAGCATTATTTCTTTTCTAAATATTCTATAACGTAGAGTTTTACTAATATCTGAAATTATTTTTCCTGATTTAATCCTTGAAAAATGCGAAAGTGAAAAATGTTCAGATATTTCCGAACTTAGATCATGTTTCCTTGTTCTCATTCTTGTTTAAATTTATGTTAAGTGATTAGATAATTACTTCTTAAACTAAATCATAAAGTGAACCCGATTAGATATAGTTCAAACACTCTAAGAAGTTAAGCTCATTGTCTATGAGATCATAGCAAGATATTAAAAAAACTTTAAACTGCCTTCTAAAAGTATAGAAAAAATGAAGGTACACTGCTCAAGGGGGGAGTTTTAGAGACGATTTTTTTGAAAATTTTTTTGGAAAGGAATGAAATAAGTGATCAAAACGAAATTTCTAGGGTTTATAGTTGTACATTTAAACATCATATAATGAATAAAAATAAATTTGGATACGAAATCCTTGCATCTCGCGTGCAAATGCCGGACGGCGGGCAGGATGCAAGTAGCAATTTCTATTTGAAACAAAAAACTCAAGGAGATTCATATTTGTTAATAATATATCTTCTAGTTAAACTAATGAAATTGAAAGAAAGTTTTAAATTTCGAAACTTTTCAAAAATTGAAAAAGTGATTTTGGACAAAAAAAATGTTACTTTGTGTTGTTTAAAATATGTTCAAACTTGACTTTTCTTTGACTTTTCTTTGTTTTTTTTTTTTAGGTTAAATAGAACATAATTTAATGCTAAAGATAATAAACTTTGCCCCAATTCCATACGACGTTCAGTGTTTTTCTATCCAGCTCGCCAATTCAGAAAAATCGTAAAAATGAAAAACACAGAAAACGCGCGTCAAAGTTTTCGCTTTCCGCCCAAGCGCTGACTCGGTCACTACTTCCCTTCTAGCTTCGACAATATTTCAATCTCCCATCTATAACTTTGGAGACATATTCTTAGATATTTTTTAAAGAGATATAAGCAAAAAAACTGAAGCTTTTAAAGCAGGCTCCCTTTAGGAAAGGGATGAACTTCCTCCGGTGATTGATATGCAAAGCACCATTTAAAGGCTGATAAACACATATAATTTTTGGCAAATACTTTTGTACCAATGAACGGATATTCAAAGAATAATCTCTTATAAGTAAGTAAAATGTTAAAGAGAAAGTTGCAGAAAATAGATATGTTGAAGGTCAGAAGTGTTTAGAACATTCAAAGTCGTTAAGGTTTAAAATTTTACTACTTTAGAAACATACTCTGATTTATTTCAAGGGCTGCTTTATGAATTCATGCAGACGAAATGTGAACGAATTAGGAAGAAATATTAATCAGTTTTCTATAAGAAATGGAAGCACAGAGCGGACATATAGCGGTTTGAGGCAAATGGCCAGTATTTTATTTTGACGATGCTAAAAAAATGTTGAGCAAAACAGTGAAATTTCAACAGTATTAAATATAGTTCCATAAAATCACAATCCGAAGCACATTTCGAAATTGGCAATCTTTGAGTGACTCATAACTGACTCATAACTACAAGTCCTATGAAAAACAGAGTCTGGGAACAAAAACCCCACCGAATTTCTTAAAAAGAAAGAAATTTTGTCGCCAGAATTTTCAATTGAGATTTCGGGAATTGGGATGAACCGTATTTTCCTTTAATAGTTATTATTAATCCAAATATTTCATCAAGCTGTAATGACCTTAGTATTTTGTATCTTTTGTTTGGCAAAGTTTACCCATACAAGGAATTTGTCCTTCAATTAGAAATGATTTCAGGAAAATAAAATAACTGAGTGACTTAATTATTGGCTAATTAAATATTTAATTAATCAATTCACCGAATGCCATCTATTTCACTAATGTGTCAACAAGAATTGGTTTTGACCTTCAAAAGCAACGAAATTTGGCAACGAAAAAAAATTTCGTTACTTTTAAATTATATTATATAGAGAGTCATCAGATGCAGGCACAAACAGTTTAAACAGGACTACACACAAAAAAAAAAAAAAGGTTAAGTTGCCAGCTGCCTAAAAGGTTAAAATATTTTAGACAAAGAAAACGAACAAGATGATTATCGAATTGAAATGTTTGTTAAAAGTATACAGTGGCAAATAAGCAAATATTTGATCAAAGTATTGCCACTTATTAAAAAAAATTAAACAAATTGATCAGATAAACGAATTGTTGCATTATGGGTATCTAATTAGAGAGAAAATAAATAAATTTATTATAAATTACTTAAAAATAATATAACTTCCAGATTATGATAACAAAACTGATCGCCATTTACTGTCTCTGCTTATTTGGTTATGGAAATTTCTTCCTGCTTTAGTAATCGGTTGCCTAGTTGGTTTGACTTAGAAGTTTGCACATAGAAAATTCACTTAAAAAGAAAGTGAGGTGGTGAGTAAATGTTTAAAAGCAAAAGTTTCCCCATAAGTAGAGTTCATAAATCTGGTAAATGAAATTATATATGTAGGTATGTATATATGTCAGAGGAAATATGTAGGTGCAAGAGCGCCCGCTTTGAAAACTGCAGCAATGCATGAAGTTAATTAAAAGTTCTCAAGATATGCGTAATATAATTATACTCGCAAAAATGGGTAGCAGCAATGGCAGGAAGTCATTAATAAAACTGCTGGAAAATGAATTGCAAGAATGTATGCGTGAATTTTAATAAGAGCTCCATATTGCCAAGTGACTTCAGTTGGCTGCAGGCGCGGCTCCTATCACGCACTCGCCTGGCAGCTTCTCCTGTTGCATGTTAACTGTGAGGCTTAAAGCGTGTGACCTCTGACCCGCAAATTTATTGTTGCTGCTTTAAAATTCGCCAGCGACAGTTAAGAAATGACTGCATTGCAGTATCCTAACGAAAGACACAAGTAGAAATGTACCCAAGAATATGTAGCGGCGTGAAGACACATAAAAGACATACTATGTACATATACCTCTACTCTACTCGTTAAGCGCTTTACAGACATGCAGCAACAGCAGACTCCCTACTTCGGCGCAGCAGACTCTTGCTCCTTGGGGTCGACACTTAAACTCACAGATAAATGACAAGGAATATTGCCATCGAAAGGATGCACAGCTAAAAATTCAATTTCCTCCAAGAAGCTGTTTGGCCGCGCTGTGGCAGCAGAGAGGTATGTACACATGTAAGCACTTATAGCAAACAATCGTCCTTTTGCACACTGTAATCCATCTTTTCTGCAATCAAGAGTTGAGGACGCTGCAGATATTTTATTTCTTTTTTGATTCGATTATATGAAATACGAAAAAAATCGCATGATATATAATATTTTCCTCTGTCTCCAACTCTGCCATATAACAGCCAGCATATTGAGAAAGATCAGATCAGCATTCGCTTGACATTCCACTCACGTTTAAATGAAAGCGCTTACGACTGAAAGCTACATGAGAGTGTTTGGAGATTTTTCGGTCACAACGACTTCTCGTCCCCTTTATTTTTGTTTATTGATGTTGTTGTTATTGATGACTTTATTCAAACACAACGTGTTAATCTACTACCGCTCTATTTATCAAGCATTAGAATATGTAGAGTTTCGGACCCAGAGCTGTTATAGTAGTCAAGTTGGACTTGGGGTGCGTTGTGTACAGTAGTGAAGCAAAAAAAAAAAAAATTTTTTTACCGTTAAACCGAAGCTTTAACATTCTCCACAAATAAAAAAGATTCTATACAAGAAGTTGATTTTCATCGGTCAGTTTGTATGGCAGATATATGATAGTGGACCACTATTCTGAACATTTTCTTCGGAAATTGAAAAACAATCTATGTGATATTTCGTGAAGATATCTCGTCAGATAAATAAATTTTCCATACAATAATATGAATTTGAGACCGACCGATGGGCTTAGCCTTCGTACGTAGGAGCCGAGCTTAGGTATTTTATTGCAGAATAGCTGCTAAATTCGAAGAGAAGTTTTTATGATTCGAGAAGTTTTTATGATTTCGAGTAAAATTTCGAGACAATGATATATTGGACTAAGATAATGCCAATATGCCAAAACAGTTTGTAGTTGGAAATTTACGGCCAGGCACTTTCAAATACCATTCAGACTAGAAGCACCCAATTACTATGAATTGGAGAGATTACCACACATTAGACTGTCACCCACATACTACTGTGATCAAATTGAAAGGTGAATTTTGTCCATTTCATCCCCTTCAAAGTAGTCCACTCCCGCTGCAAAGCACTTATGCCAACGAATTCTCCAGTCATCATAGCACTTGGAAGAATCCTCCATGGTGATGGCCATCAGAGCCTTCTTCGATTCAGCTTTCATATCTTCAATTGAGTCAAAGCGGTGTCCTCGGAGTGGTCATGTGATCTTGCTGAATGCTCAGAAGTTACACAAAGATAAATCAGGCGAATGCGGTGGTTGCGGCACGATATATATATATGTATATAGTTGAAAATGTGGCGAAATGATCACGAATGACCAGTAAAGTGAAATTTAGCATAGACGGCACTGACAGTACTACCAACTTACACAAAAAATTTACCGATTCGAAAAACACGCGAAGTATAAATTAAAAATTTGATCACTGTATTATGTACATATGTATTTACTTTGTAGACAACAGTATATTGCAAATATCGTCAACAAAAGAGGTTTCAACCTCATCTTTAAGACATATTATTCTTCTTATGTACTCGTTATATTACATACAAGTAAAGAGTTACTTTAAGTAGTGTTATCTACAATATTTAAGAGAATCTGGATTTAAACATTATCCATAGCTTAGCACCATCCACGCTCGAGCTTTGTTTGACCATTTTTCATGACTCATATAATAAACACTTTTAACTAACTGTTTATTAGAAGGTCACCCACTCATGAGGGTGTAACATCAACTCACCATTTGCTTACATGCCAGCTCATTGACAAGCAATTTAAAACCATTTTCAATAATTTTTTTGTAACTATAGAATTCGGCCCTTATCGACAACAAAACCCTTTTCACCCCTTTTTATTATCGGGTTCAAAGCTGAATCGATAAATAATTAGATTGCAAATACTGTGAAATGACGGCGCCATGCTACGCTTCAGAACAAGTTTATCTTTGCAAAGGCTACGAAATGGAGGAGAAAACTTGCCTTTATCGGAATTAATCTCTTAACCCTAGTCAAGAGACAACAATGCGGAGCCAAGTCATGTCATTTTCCATTGTTTTGGCAACACAAAATATTTACTTTGTTTCTTATGTTTTAGTTTCAGTTGTTTTGTTGTTGCACTGCGACAAGTTTACTTGTTTGCATGGCTTGTTGACATTTCCATATCCCCGGCAGTTCTGCAGGTCCTTTTTTCCTATCGCGCCCAATCATCGCTTGTCACTGTGATGTAGGAGAGCCACTTGACTTCGGCCCGCGCTCGCTGCAGAGTGCGGGTGAGCGAATATTTATGCATTAGAAAGCATTACAATGCCACAAAATTGTTGCAGACAAAACATGGTGGCAATATTTATGGAACCAACTGCAACGGTCGTGCCTCGTCACCTTTTTCTATCGTCCTTACAACTGGGCCGCTTAAAAAAAGGTGACATAAAAATTATTGCTTGTTTGTGCAGAAATAAAATTAAGTGAGAAAATAAAATACAGCAAATAAATACAGAAGACAAAATAGAGAAAAAGAAAGCCAAGTGAAGAGCAGTCAAAGAGTCGGAACGATTCTTATGGTGTGCTATACAAATGTTTATTGTTGCTGTAATGTGCGATTAATGTAAAAGATAACTCTGAACGCATTTCAATGCTCGACTGCCAGACTGCTCCGTCGACTGTCCTCGGCGCTCTAACGGTTAACAGGACTGGTATGCCAATGACGACGTGTTGATGAAGAGACAATGAACTGTTGTGATTTGTCTGATTTACGTCGCATGTTGACATCAACCTTTTCTGTCTCTGGATACAACTGTTGCATAAACAAGCATAGATACATACAAACTAACGGAGCTTCGAAGGATAATCTGCAAGCTTATCTTCAATTTCAAAATAGACAGTGCTGCCTAAAGCTTCGCAAATCATTTCTCTTTTCAGCATAAGACTAACTAGATTGCTAATTAGGAAAATTTCAGAGAGGAACCGTTAATCGCTAGACAGTTTTTACTAAAAATGTGCCTTTAGCTAATTAACAATGAGTGCTTAATCGCGAATAACTTTGTGTTAACTTATCTTCGCCACCTTCTGTAGTCGTTCGGTAACAAAAGGAGCACCAGGAAATGAAAGAGGCATGTCAGAAAGTGTCGAATATGTTATAAATGTAAAAATAATATGCACACTTAAGATGTTTGCCAAATAGAATTCAAAAGTGAGTAGACCCATGACGTTTCGCTCTCTTCCGATTACCTTGTGCTGAATTATTAAATTTTCTCGTTTCTTTCTACATATACCATGAACAAGTTGAAACGAAATTTGTACATAAAGAAGGAAACGATAGATACACTCTAAATATATATGTATATATTAATGATCAGCCTGACAAGCTCTTGTGGATTTAGCCATGCCCATCTGTATATACTCAGACTTGTCTCTCAGATTTCAATTGACTGAAGACCAAGAAACTACTAATTAATACTCATACTCATTAATATTTATTGTTCAAGGCAACACTACAATCGCTGAAAAAAATATTTAGGTGGGACTACTAAGAGATTTTTTCCTTATCAAAATACCTTAATTCGACTTGAAGCTTTTTTCCATCGAAGAACGTGGCTAGAAAGAACTAGTGAAAACTTTCCGTTGTTAACAAGTCGTTGGCCGGTTTGACTTTCAAATTAAGTATATGGTAACGTACATATTGTTGCTATGAGAAAGTGAAAGGTGTTATCTGTAGCCAAAGTTGCCATTTCTCCTTGCTTAGATTTTTTGGTTCCATCATTTTGTCATCATATGTTCCCCAATGTGGTACTAAATACAGTATACTCTGACGCTGAGAGAGTTATGAGATGCAAATACTTCATAGTCGCCACCGGCTCAGTAGCACCATTGGGTGGAATTCGTTAACGTATGTATTCATAATTGTTCTCATAAAATGAAAACAACGGCACGGTGGTATTAAAATAACGTAAACTATAAATAATTCTTGAATACTCTTTCAATCGATAACTTTAAGTAATCTGGATGGTTAACAAAACATTTCCTTTCCAGTGATACTAAAAATACATAAAACTTTTAGCTAATAAGTCTTTTAAAAGAGGTAGAGAGGGAGAGAGAGCAGTCAAGTCTCAAAACAAAGATCGGCTTTCGATATCAGCACTCTATCCATTGTAATTTCATTGATAATTGTTTATTTTAGAAGTTCTTTTTAATAGTTTAAAAATATATTTTTTAAATTCAATAAGCCGATTTTTTTTTTTGTTCTTCGTTTGGTTTCCAAAATGCACATTTTCATTTCAATTAAGCAAGCTTCAGGTGACGGGTCTTTCAGCATCATCCTCCAGACTACTGAATTTTAATTTCAACGCACCGATATTTTCAAACTTTTCACATTTCGTATGGTAATGTTGAACGGGAGACATTTGACACTGCAACGAAATTGGTTGTCCACCCAAATGCACCTATATCAAGTGAGCCGACAGTCTGCTTAAACAACAGCCCTTTTCAGAATCCCTGAGAGAGATACGCAAAATGCACACTTTGCATATTTTGCAGTTTAATATTTCTCTATTTACCGTTACCTTTCGCTGCGTTGCTGGGACGACGACAGTAGAAAAGAATGGGAAAACTTGGACTGGCCCTAAAAAGTTATCCTGCCCTCGGCCAAAAGTGAGCAAGAAGAATTAAAAGCAAGATAGTATGCAATGTAGAAAATAACAAATAGGAAAGAATACTAGGCAGCGGAAATTATATTCCTTACGCTTGCAACTTCGCGAAAGATATTCGAATGAAAAAATAAGCTGTCAGGCCACTTTATTTGTATGTAGATTGAAATTTATGCGCAACAGCGATAAGGATAAGGAGGTCGCAACAAAATTGCGAACAAAACAAATAAGCGATAAAGCAAACGAAGCAGACGCTTGTGGTTATCAGCAGAAAAATATTTTACAGCAAGATGGCAACTTCACTTGAAGATGGATGGTTTTTAAATGAGTAAATTATCATCAAATTGGATCGGTGACACTTGCCCGGCGCTACACTGCCCCGGAAGTGCAGATGGGCAGACATCAAGTATGTAAAGCAATATATTGCATTTCCAAACTTAGCGTCAAAGCACGACAGGGATTCGCAGTGAAGTCCCAAAGCTTCGGAAACGTGCTCATTATGCGTGGGCCTGGCGCGTTGTTCCCTCCAACCGAATGTCGGTTCGCTCCAGCAATTAAACACACTCATCCGCAATTCCAATCGTGAGCGAAAGCTCTCCCGCAGCGATGTGTGATTGTTCACTGTTTCCAAAAAATATTTACTTCGGTGTGTTTGTGGATTAGCAAATATTTAAGTGGCACTGCAGCTTTCCTTTGAACCTGATGCACGGAGACTTCGTCACAGTGAAATTTTCAAATATACTCAAAGCGGAAGCGGTGTGCGCCAAGTGCCAAATAAAGGCAGTGGCTGCTGGGTGTGGTAAAAAGTTTTCTTTTGCGTTTCTGCAGCCCGAAAGTCGTTGTATATGATCGGAAAACAAATCTTTTCGATTTCTTGCTTGTGACTGCTGAGTTCACTCACTTTTTATGATCTACAAATACGTGACAATATTGTTTTTTTTTTTTTTTACTTCAATTTTGTTAAGTTGGAATCTTTTCATACTTCGTATACAGTCTTTATCTTTTCAGTTCTTAAGTTTCATTGTTTACTTTGCCGTAACGGAAATTTATTCATGGACACCGACGGTGGCCGACCGGCTCACGACTGACCTCGCTGAGATGGAAGTTGGCGTAGAAATGAAATGTTTGCCAAAATTTATAACAATAATGTCTTCTACGAGAATACTTTGTGTCGTTGAGGTTACGCAACCTCTTGGACATGAAAATAGTCTTACTCTTGCCACCCATAGTTTATTTATAGGAAAATGAGATTAAAAATCTGCGTTCTGCACCCTCGCCCAACATTAGTTCACTTAATAACTAAACTAAGGTTAACTACAGTAAATCTCCGTCAATTTACTCTGTCTGCTTTCACCGAGACTCTCTTAGAGGTTGCGAGCCGCTTTACTTGAATTACAAGTAAAAGTAACTTTAACAGCTTCGGTATACTCTATGAAAGTCTTTGCTCGACGATGCCCCTGAAGTTAAGCGTCCTTGCGAGGAGTTACGCTAGGCTACTAACAAAGCTTTCCAAATACCGCCATGACATCAATTGGTAGGTGTGATCAGTCCCCTTTTCTATCTTTAATTTGAAAAGAAATTAGATAACCATGTTGATTTACTTAGTCTTGTTGTCAACTAATGCGAAACTGTCAAATAAGTAGTAAGGGCACACGCATTTACCTAGATTATCTTCAGATGAACAAGCGTACAATTTTCCAAGTCGAAATATTCGTGAGCTAAATGATTCTTCTTCTTAATTGGCGTAGAAACCGCTTACGCGATTATAGCTGGGCTAACAACAGCGCGCCAGTTATTTCTTGGTTTCGCTACGTGGCGCAAATTGGACATTCCAAGCGTAGCCAGGTCCTTGTTCACTTGGACTCCTTTCAACGGAGTGGAAGTCTTCCTCTTCCTCTGCTTCCCCCGGCAGGTACAGCGTTGAATACTTTCAGAGTTGGAATGTTTTCGTCCATTTCGTCCATTCTGTCAATGTCGTCGTATATCTCATACAGCTCAGCGTTCCATCGAATGCGATATTCCCCGTGGCCAACGCGCAAAGAACCATAAATCTTTCGCATAACTTTTCCCTCGAAAACTCGCAATGTCGACTCATCAGTTGTTGACATCGTCCAATCCTCTGCACCATATAGCAGGACGGGACTTATGGAGTTTGGTTTTTGTTTGTCGAGAGAGGACTTTGTCTCAATTGTCTACTCAGTCCGAAGTAGCACCTGTTGGCAAGAGTTATCCTGCGCTGAATTTCCAGGCTGACTTTGTTGGTGTTGTTTACTCTGGTTCCAAGATAGACGAAATTATCTACGACTTCAAAGTTATGACTGTCAACAGTGACGTGAGTGCCAAGTCGTGACTGTTTGTTTGATAAAAGGAGATATTTCGTCTTGCCCTCGTTCACTGCCAGACCCATTTGTGTTGCTTCCTTGACTAGTCTGGAGAAAGCAGAACTAA
>NW_017537634.1:519908-533290 GCF_001853355.1 Bactrocera latifrons | reverse complement strand
GTCGCACGATAAGGAATCGCCTTGTCTGATACCTCGTTTGGTATCGAACGGCTCGGAGAGGTCCATCCCGATTCTGACAGAGTTTTTGGTGTTGCTCAACGTCAATTTACACAGCCGTACTAGTTTTGCGGGGATAGGCAGCTCCTTTTCGTGCTGTCGAAAGCAGCTTTGAAATCGACGAAGAGGTGGTGAGTGTCGATTCTTCTTTCACGTGTCTTTTCTAAGATTTGACGCATGGTGAATATCTGGTCGGTTGTTGATTTTCCAGGTCTGAAGCCACACTGATAAGGTCTAATCAGTTTGTTGACGGTGGGTTTTAATTTTTACACAATACGCTCGATGAAACCTTATTGGCGATGTTGGGGAGGCTTATCCCACGATAGTTGGCGCAGATTGTGGGGTCTCCTTTTTTGAGGATTGGGCATAGCACACTTAAGTTCCAATCGTTGGGCATGCTTTCGTCCGACCATATTTTACAAAGAAGCTGGTGCATGCTCCTTATCAGTTCTTCGGCGCCGTGTTTGAATAGCTCGGCCGGCAATTCATCGGCCCCAGCCACTTTGTTGTTCTTCAGGCGGGTAATTGCTATTCGAACTTTTTCATGGTCGGGCAATAGAACGTCTGCTCCATCATCATCGATTGGAAAATCGGGTTCGCCTTCTCCTTGCGTTGTGCGTTCACTGCCATTCATCATGCTGGAGAAGTGTTCCCTCCATAATTTAAGTATGATCTGGGCATCGGTGACTAGATCACCTTTGGGGGTTCTACAAGAGTATGTTCTGGTCCTGAAACCTTCTGTAAGCCTACGCATTTTTTCGTAGAATTTTCGAGCATTACCCCTGTCGGCCAGCTTATCAAGCTCGTCGTGCTCAAGCATTTCGGCCTCTTTCTTTTTCTGTCTGCAAATGCGTCTCGCTTCTATCTTCAACTCTCGGTATCTATCCCATTCCGCACGTATTATGGTTGATCGTAACGTTCGAGATAGGCAGCCTGTTTTCTCTCTGCTGCGCCGCGGCACCCCTCGTCGTACCAGCTGTTCTTTTGCACTTTCCGAAAACCAATGGTTTCGGTTGCAGCTATACGTAAGGAGTTTGAAATGTCGTCCCACAGTTCCCTTATACCGAGTTGTTGACGAGTGCTCTCAGAGAGCAGGAGTGCAAGCCGAGTTCTATTTCTAAGAATCAGCTGTCTGTTGTKATTGCAGCTTCTCGACGTCGAACCTTCCTTGTGTTTGTTAGCGTGTGATTTTTCCTGCACAGAGGCGGGTGCGAATCTTGACTGTAACAAGATAGTGGTCCGAGTCGAGGTTAGGACCTCGGAGCGCACGCACATCTAAAACACTGGAGACGTGTCTTGCGTTGTTCCTTTTCATTGGGGGTGGTTTTTACGTGACGGGTCCTAAACCCTGCGCCAAACCCTATGTAGGGGATATTTCGCCTTCTAACTTTAGCTTGCCTTCAAACGGATGTTCTTAGGCTACCCAGAGGATACTTGCTCAAAGACCGGATGTCATGAGCTGCTTGAGTCACATGTAAAAGAATCATTTCTGACCACTCCCAAGTGAATGACGATCAGAGAACTTTCCTCACTTGCGTGAACTTCTACACATGACTCCACCCTCCGAGCTGGTTGATTACCGTCAGAAAATAACGTACATATTTATAGCTTTAAGATACAAATATTGGTGAAAATGCATGACGATGAAATATTCAAGCTCTGAGTCACACGAATTAAATCTTTTAGTCGTGAACAGTTATCGGCTTTGTGGAAGCTCTTTCGCTACTAAAACTTAAATAATCATTTGAAAACTTTTTATGCTTGGACACTTGGCGATTACACGTGAATTTTTCTCCGAAACATTTCTAAGAATCTTTAAGTTGGCTGTCCACGATTGACACGCCGCAAAGCGGACACATCTGTGCACTTCGCAAAGGGAGGAAATACCAAAAAAACGAAAAAAAAAAACCAAGAAAACTGCAAAATTTCACAGCCACTCAAGCCAATTTAATAAAGGTGCTGCATTTTCGAAAAGTTTGCTGAAAAACTTGAATGCACTGCATAGCTTATCCACAAAACCAAGCGGGGCCGTGCCGGCGTTTGTCTGCAACGAAGACACCGCCACGTTGTGCTGACACAGTTTGGTGGGTTTTCCAACATTTTCTCTGAATTCCATCACAACTTCCATCGCGTAACACTTGCCGGCACTTTCGCAGTCGCCACTGACACCGCACAACTACGAGCGCACGCAGTCCATACGCTTACTTCCTGCCTACAGCGTGGAAAGTGGCGGAAAAGTGCATTTCAACCGCGTCGAAAATTTATTCGCCACTTTCACAACTTAAGTACGTACATAGAAATACCTTCGTGTTTGAGTGTAGGTAAACGATAGCTTGTGACGACAACTACCTGCCTGTCGGCATTAACTAGCCAAGTACTAGGTGCTGGTTAAAATTTTCCAGCATACACTCAATGCTGAGCCAAGCGTGAAAACACATGGGGGCGATACGCACGTTCGACACTCTTCTCATTCGCCCGCATCAACCACTAGGCTTATCAACCGACACATCGATGTTGGCTTCGGCTTGTGGTCATGGACTTCCGTTCGCATTCCACAGCGTTCGTAGCAACCCGACAAGACCCACCCTAGTCATAATTCTACGCGCCAAGTACCTTGTTTACTGGAACCTTTTTTGCAGTTAACTTGTTAAGTGTTTCACTTACTTTCCTCAACGGAAGTCTACAAAATATTTCATGCGCGCATAATGGTAACCATGCCGCCACGCCACCAACAGGGTGCTTCAGGAAGCACAGTCGAGTTCTGCTATTGCTAGGTACGATCCAAGCAGGAAAACTTTAGAATAGATTAGCTTGAGAGTTCAAAGGGTAAAAAACTGCTTATTTTATTATATTTAGTGGTCGTATAATTTTGGCCATAATCAGTCACCACTTCTGTTCGCATTATACACCGACAGAACGAGTACTACTTATATAACTATACGACCATATATGTATGTATGCACGTTGTGTTTCGTTTCGGAAACCATGCACTATCTCCATTAATGACTGCAGTACAACTCTAAGCAAGAACGAAGCCGCAAATTAGTATGAAAACTAAAATCTATGACAATATGATCAAATCGAACTTAAGTCGAATTAAACTAGGTAAGGGAACGACTTATGTCAACCTATATATATCTAAGTCTAACAAATATTCAAGATTAAATAATTTTCTTTTATTCATTTCATGCATTGATCCTATAGAAAGCACCTTTATGTAGCTTGGTTGGTTGGAGTTAGTTAGTTTGACGGTAGAGCGACCAACGCACTTGAAGCAGCCTCAACTATACACCCTTCCAGCCCCAAAAGCGAATTTCGCCCAGCGTTTAAAAAGTTTAAAGCTTGAGGTGACAAGCAAGCCATTCAAGTTGTCATAGTAACTAAGAACGGAACCATTTGAACTTTTCTAAAGTACAGCTGTACTCGCATTTATCATTGCCTAAAAAGAAAAATGAAACAATGTGTAACACTTGGATGCTTACTTTTAATAATCACTATTACAGTATGATGCGTTTACTAAATTCTGTTTAATTTTATAGACATTTTCGAGAAAAAACGAAACTATACATCTCTCTTTCAATGTATCTCTTTACTCTAGGCTTGTCCAACAAAATAAATGTGAAAATAGAGACAAAGTCATTCTCTTAATGAGTATCCTCATTAAAGCTCTATTACTACGTACTTCGTTAATTTCATTTACGATGTTTGTACGATTCTTTCCGAAACTTTCAGCAAGTTCAAATTCATATTTTTATATCTCGCTCTATTTCAATGACTCTCTAAACAATACATTTGGTATAACTTTAGTCTCGTTGCCGATAGCACGACGTCCTTTACGAATAATAAAAGTCGAAGTTTGTTGAAGGAAGAGAACTTACTGGACCTCTTGTGAGATGTTAGACGCTCAATTGGACAATTATTTTATAAAGCATTCAATTTCCTCCAAAATCTATGAAGCGAGATATATTTTCAACAAGTAGGTAAGGTAGCGAGATTTATACCTGATAACAAAAATAAAAAATAGAAAACTGTAAAGCGGAGGACTTTCCATTTAATTAAGAACTCATATTTGAAGAATCTTTCATAGATGTTCCTCACAACCATTTTTTCGGAATACTTAGTAAAGAAAAATTTCGCGTTTTTGGTACACAAACTAATACTCACAATAAGTTTTATTAAAATTCTTCATTTGTTGTCAAGTTCATATGGACAAATTCGATTTTTTGAGCATAAACTAAACTGTCAAATACAACCAAAGAATCTATTATGTAAGATTTTTATACCCTGAACAAGGTATATTAAGTTTGTCATGAAGTTTGTAACACGCAGAAGGAAGTGTCGGAGCCCCTATAAAGTATATGTATAAATGATCGTATGTCGAGCTGAGTCGATTTGGCCATGTCCGTCTGTCTGTATATACATATATACGAACTAGTCCCTCAGTTTTTAAGATGTCGTTTTGAAATTTTGCAAACGTCATTTTCTCTTCAAGAAGCTGCTCACCTCGAACCCCTATAACATATAACTGCCATACAAATTGAACGATCGGAATCAAGTTCTTGTATTTAAAACTTTCACATTTGACGTGGTATTTTCACGAAATTTGACGTGGATTACTGCTTTAGGTAATAATATAATCTCCGAAAAAAAATTTTCAGATCGGATTACTATAGCAAATAGCTTCCATACAAACTGAACATATAATTACTAACAGAAATGCMCCTGTGAAGGGTATTTAGCTTCGGTGCAACTGAAGTTAACGTTTTTTCTTGTTTAATTTAAATTTCGAGCGAAAAGCTATTCAGAATGTTGAGAAATGCCATCAGTGATACTTGATTGCCGCGAGCAATTGCTTTTGATTTTTACAAATTATTCAAAGACAACGCTTTGAAGACGAACCACCTCCAAGACGGTCATCAACTTCATTTGATGATCAATGAAATAAAGGTATTTGTGCTTGAAAACCGACGATTAACAGTGAGAGATCTTACTGGCATCATCACTAAACCATTTTGAAAAATCATTTTGGCCTAAGAAAAATGAAAACACGATTGGTTGCAAAATTACTCATTTTTTTTTGCTAAAACAGCATCATGTTAAAAACATGAAACGCGTTATTACTGGCAATGAGTCTTGGAACTATGCCCACGACCTAGAAACAGACGATGAGTCGCGTCAAAGGTGGACGAAGCCGAAAAGACCACGTCAAAGCTAGTCAAAAGTCAATACTATGTTAGCAGTTTTCTTCGATTATCGAGGAGTGGTGCACTCTGAATTCTTTCCCACCAGCCAAACTGTTAAAAAGGAATGTGAGTGTTATGCGTGATTTGTGCTAAGCTATTCGTAAAAAAAGGCCGGAATCTAGAGCCGGCAACTCTCGGGTTTTGCACCCTGATAAGGCATCGTCGCATACTGGATTGATTCTTCATGAGTCTTTCGCCAAATTTTCTGCCTCTATCTTGCTGCAACCATCATATTTGTCTGATTTAGCTCCGTGTCACTTCTGGATAGAGTTAAATATTATTCTTTTTTATACTCATAGAAAGTGCAATCATTTTCCAGCTAGATATGTATATTTAGTTGAATGCTGATGAGAAATGCGTTGGCTTCAGTCTTTTTTCTGAGCTGTTTACTTTTATTACCTCATCTGTGAACATAGGCGCGGTTTACATATGGTACGTCTTTTGTATAGCAGTGGTTGTCACAATATTCAGATTTGCTTAATGTCTTTTTGTTGATGTTGCTGCGTTAAAAAGTATTGTTAATGTATTTTCTTAACGCTTTGCCTGCACTCCTTGTCACTGCTTTCCACACAAGGAAACTCAAATTCTGCAGTTATGTATGTATGCGCGAATGATAAGTTGGAACTTAGCGTAGGCAGGGGGAAAAAATGTCTAGAAAAATGTCTGTAGGTAGCAAGCACCGCCGTCGGCATTTCACCAAGAGCCGCCAGTGGCTTGAGTTGCTGAATAATTCATTCGTGCAAACATAACTCGACGCGCTTTTCCGGAAAGCACACACATATGTATATGCATTATATACAAATGTGTACATATGTATACATAAATCATAAAGCGCCAGCAACAATACGAATAAAAGCAAGAACAATTACGGGAAAATTCTGTAAAATGCCTGAAAGCGGCCAATAAACTCGTATTCTTATTTCTTTTGAATAAATTTGGCGGTTGACGCTTAACGGTCGTTGTCTGCTGGCAGTGAAATAATTTCTTTATTCCTCACTTGTTCACTTTCACTTACTTTGTTAACTTTCACCGTGCTCCGTATTCTAATGTATAAGCGAGAGTTGGAGGGTGCTCGCCACCCACGCCCCATTGCAGACGACATTCAGAGCTGCGTCTCTTTAGCGATTCGAGATTGTGCCACGTCGTTTGAAACGGTAAATAAAGTATGCGAGCAAAATATTCCAACGAAAAAATCAACAACAACTGTTACGTAACATTCTGACAGTTTCACAAAAGACTTGATGATTCCCGTCAGCGCTTAACCGGTGTGCGCGCCACCTGCTACAAAATTGCTTTCGAATAGATGTGAAGCATGTAACCCAAAGAAGCTTGAAAACTATAATTGTATGGTCCTTGAAAGGCAGCGTGAGATACATATGTAAGAAACGCTTTTCTGTAAATCGAACGGGAATAGATTAGTTTCAACGAGAATAAAAATTTAGTATTTCATTGGAAATCAGGAAAATAGTCTCATCATAACCCCAACAACAAAAATAGCTTTTAGTTATTGTTAAACATTTCTTGGAACAAAACTTAACGGCGAGTATGAGGCACTTTTGAATCTGAATGAATTATCTAATATTTAAACCCAAATATTTTAAAACGAATAGCATCGCACAAAAAAGCTGGGACAAATTAAGTCTTGCTGTTCGTGATTACCTCACCACATGAGAATCGTATTTTTTGTCACACCATCGAGTTAACATCACAGATATATTATGTATATATTTCCAAGACGACAGCTTAAATCAACTTCGTTAACATTTCCATTGTGGAGCACATATAGCCTCAAATCATAAAGGAGCAGATCTTTAAACACATTTCTTTGGATGATGTATTTGGGCATGCTAGAAAACTGAAGCCAACAATGAAAACTTTAGTTGCATTAAAAAGAAATTAAGTGTTAGCTCAGGGAGGGGATGTGTGGCCAAGACCGTAACGGAAATTTGAAAGCATGGGGAATCATTGAAGTGAACAAAGTCTTAATTAAAAGCACAAAGTGGCTTAGCTCTTTGCGTGTGAGCACTCAAGAGATCTTAAATCTTAAAAAAAATTTATAATATTATACATAATATGAAAATAAGGATTATCTGGTAAAAATCAACGACTTATAATACTGTAAACAAAGTTCCAAATTGCGCAGAGTATAATAGTTTAGCTCGCCTCAAGATTGTTAGGTCGGGATAGATTTAGTTTATGTATACTAAAATGATCAGGATTACGAGACAAGCTTAATTCCGCGTGAATGTGCGTCTCTTTGTCGAGGCAGGTGATATATTCAGTATATATTAAGACATGTCGTTGAAACTTAGTGTGCCTTGGTATTTTCAAAAAATACATATTCCATATGAGCGGAATTGTCACACTCTTAAAATATGGTCTTAAGAAAACAGAAGAAACTGAACTGTAATTCGGTACAGGGTATCACAGGAGAGAGAGACATCTGTGCACTTACTCCTAATTCCTAACGGTTTTAATGTGCATGTTTCACAAACGAGCAAGTCGATATCAACCAAATCTGCTGAGAACAAATTGGATGATAACCAGGCCCACTCCACATTTAACAATTATGTACCTAACCCTAAAACTACCGAGTTGAACAACTTTTTAAATAAATACGTTAGATACAACATATTTTTCACAAGAGATGGTATAGAAGGACTTTCTAGAAGTTGGTATCAAAAGTTAAAAGTGGTCGTGGATAAGCTGACCATTAAGTGAAATCTAATGTCATTAGCCACTTAGCTACGTGACCAATTTCAGGAAAATTTCATAATTTCATCATAAATTTATAACCAACGAAGTTATCGGCATACAACTTTGCAAGTGCCTTTAGGAAGTGTCATCTCAAAAATGGTAGTAATGACGAACACTACAACAATACGTCAATATGTGGAACTTTATAGATTGAGCTTCACTGAAAATAACGGTAAAATTTTGAGATTTGTTAAAGAAATCTTTTCCTGGCGATATTATGGTCTTGTGCCAAAAATGGAACAATAAGTTCCCAAACCCCAACATGTCATACAAGTATAGGAGTTTTCGAAACTCTGCTTCGAAAAGTTAAATTTCTGCAAACAGCTACAAGTATTTCCTAGGCTTTGATCCTGGCAAATTTGATCAATATTTGTATAAATTAAGGTTTCTCCATGATGTTTCGTATAGTCGTCACTCACTCAACTTATGCGTCTGCAATGACTTCAAGTGCTGACATAACTCTATGGTTACCTCCCATTTACAGTCCCACCGGGATCCGAACCGATCGCGTACTTAGTGATAGTTGCACATCAACGGCCCTAAAAGAATGAAAGAGAAAGCAATACCTTTGCATATACTCTTTACAAAAATAGTTAGGCCCGAACAAATTTAACCATTAGTTTAGTATTTCCTTTTGATTCATGTTGCAAAGGTCACGTGCGTTGTAGTTCTTGAGCCTGTACTTTCCCACTGGGATGTCTCAATGCATTAAGTGCGTCGGAGGTATCAAAAGAATTTAGAATGCTCGTAAGTTTTCGCCTATCACTTGGGCACACTCAACTAATATAAAAAAAGTAGTAGAGTGGGGTAAATACGATAATTTAGTAGGCCTCCCTACCCACCCACCACACTGGCTTGTGACAGCACAGTCTCGTCTTCGCATTCGCAAGAAATGCAGCCCCGTTGTTTGCGGCTAATCAAATTGCTGCGGCTGTTAACGGTGTCAATTCACGACAAAGTTCAGCATTGCTTTTATAAAAGGCACCAAGAGTACTCCTCATGGCCATGGCAACGGCGATGATGGTGCTGATGATTACTGCTGATGAAGTGCTTCTGCTCGTTATTTTTTTCGGTTTTATTTTTATAGGCAGTGTCTCCTTTATTTGTAATGCGTGCTAAAACACAGAGACACATAAAAATACCAAATTGAGCGACGAAATACAGCGAAGCATTATGGTTGGCTGGAAAGTTGTGGGCTAGTGCCCTGTGCGGAAGAGTGCACATTTCGTAGCTTTATTACTTGAGAAGCGTTACTTAAAGCGCAAATTGATATTTTATGCTGCACTTGTACGGTTGACTATAGTTACTACTTATGCGTGTAAGCACACACTTGCGGGTGCATATATGGTTCATAGTAGCATTATAATATTTCCTATATATATTTAGTATATGAAAAATATAACCAACAATGTCCTTGATACCGGAAATTTGCTCTCTTTCAAATTTCACACAAAAGATTATAAATACCAGAGACCAACTGGAAGTGAGAATGAATTCTCTTGCTCTTCAAGCCTATTCGGGTCTCACAATCTACTGCGACAAGACCCGTTAAAGGAGAATCGACACATACCATACCTTCGTCGATTTTAAACTATTTGGGTGTGACTGAACTTGGTATCCCCGAGCTGTTGAAGCTGAACAGCACAAAAAAGCTCCGTCAGGATCGGGAAGGAGCTCTCTGAGCCGTTCGATACCAAGTGGCAAGGAGACTGCCTATAGTGTGACATTTTTAATCTAATGTTGGAGAAAATAATATGAGCTGCAGAGCTAAGGAGCAAAGGTACAATCTTATGGGCCTGGTTGGGAACGAGGTCAACACGGAATATCTTCTGTCATCAAATTAACAGGCATAGAATTCGCGACCTGGCTCACTCTTTCGACGAACAAAGGCCGAACCCTACAAGTTCTCATCATTCCCGTTTGGCTTTGCAATGTTCGTTAGAAAGGTTTTGCGTTTTATGATGATAAAGGATTAAAACTATTTAAAAAAAATTTTTTTAATATCCTAAAACACTTTCAACATAGGTGAGGGAACAATTTACCACATTCACTTCTTTTCTTTTTCATATTTTTCGGATATTTGATATCTTTTGACTTGCTTACGGAATATGCCTGAAAGCAGAGCCATACCGGATCCCTAGACATTTGTTCCATACATTTCGAAATAAGAAGACATACTGGCTTTTGTTTACATATGATTAGTCTCTCCCATTGAGTGAATTTGCCGAACTGGAGAAAATTATTTCAATTTATATTCTACCAATTATCCAATCCGCAAATGAGTTAGCTACATTCTATATTCGAGAAACAAAGGTGGAAATATAAGAATACCTGATTTACATACATATATAAGAGCTGGGAATTAACATTAAGATTTTTCACTACTTTGAGTATTTATTAAATGTCTATATTATTGCGCATTTTTTTGTCAGCGAGTCTCTTCACTTTTGGCGAGAGAATTTAATTTTTCTAAAACTTTGATACCATGAGACTTACATGCACAACCATTTCTAAATTCCTACTGAGCACGAAGTAAGTTGTCCGGCCACTCTAACACGTATCATAGCATTTAAAACTTTTCAATCTTAAACAAACGCTTGTTTGCATACTGAAATGGAAGTTGGCTATCCATCTTTATATTTGCTCTGTCCTGCTTTCATCATCCCTGCCTTAGTAGAGAACACTTCCTTCGCGCATCTTTGTTAGCCCTTGTTCAATTCACCTGTAGCGCCGTGGGCGACAACTGCGAAATTAATATGCAAGCAGAAAATAACAATAGGCGAAAAAATTGATCAACATCGTGAACAGCCGAAAACTTATTGAGAAAACTTATTGAGAAAACTTTTGCTACGTTAACAGCGACAGCAACAGCAACAGCAATAACAATAGGCGAAATGAATGACATCCACTTATTTACGAGTGTTTCCCATTAATTTACCTCTCGCAAGTTGGCCGTATGGATTCCACAGGCCGCCTTTCGGTTGATATTTCGGCGCTGCTGCAAATGACATTTCAATGGATTAAAAAGTTTTTGTTTACGATCTGAGACATGTAAAGCAAAAGCTATTGTGCAGCCGGTTGTGCTTGTTGTGCTTGTCAAAACCGAGAATAACGCGAACTTTCAAGTCAATAGGAGGCAGTAAGACAGAATTACACCTGTATACGGATTCTCGGGTAAAACACGTTAAACATATACTAGTCATACCACTGAATGTCTTTCGCACAAAATACTCGCAATTTCGTGAAATTTATACTCAGGTTTCATTATATTCATATCTTCACGAAATTGTGAGTATTTTGTGTGAAAAACCTTTAGTCAAAAATCCATCTGTATATAATCAGCATTTTTCAAATACAACTAATAAATAATAGAGACAATAATGCGCTTACACCTTTGACATCTGTTGGGAACAGTAACCACTCCAAATTAGTCATTATACAGTATCTTGACATTATTTCAACAGCTAATCGACATCTCTGTTGGTGCATAACAAGGTATGAATGTACATACAAAATGATTATTTAATAATTCATAATGAGTGATTCATTTGAAATACCACAAACATTTACCGATATCAACGCTTTAAGGTCAGATGAAAAGTCCATGTGAATATATTAATATAATTAAGGAAAATCTGGATTGATATCATTGCTCAAGTATACTGGGGAATATGTTTCCATATATTTTTGTGCAGCTAACATTGGACTAATGAAAATTATTATTAGATGATGGTGTAATTCGTTGATATACTTATATCCAATATTGTACTTTCCCTTAATTTGGCTAAGATATTGACTGATATAATTCGATTTCTTACATTTTTATATATTATGCGATAGATACATGGGAACAAAGGTAAGTGAGCGATTTTACTCATTTTTGGCAGAAGTGCATGCTATCTTTACAAAAATATTCTCTCCGAATTTCAGTACTAAAACTCACAGATTGAGCACTATGTCCGGTAAAAAAAACATTTGCACTGGGGTTAACAATATTAAATGTAAAGTTATAGTCCTATACACCTGAAGGGCTCTATTTGCACAAAGTTTTATTCTCATGACTTCGTTGATGTTCAGCTATTTCCTACTATCGTAGTTGTGAAATTTAATACTTTTAGCATCTTTTTTCAGTGTGTTATCGTTATTTAAGTAGTTTTTAAGAGGTTACGTGAGTTTCGAAGATTCAAAAAACTTTTTCATTTTTAATTACAGATATGTCTAGAATATTTTCACAAAGTTTCAAGGCAATCACATAAAATGTATAAGCGATAGAACCCTTGGGAGAACTGTGGAAATTCTCACGAAGATTACTTCACTAGCTTCTGAGAAATCGTGTCCATCGAAGAAAAACACAGTCTAGACTGTGTTCTTCTTAATAGGATGACTTCGCAATTGACCGAAGGATTTTTTTTTTTTTCGATTACAACTAGCTTAAGGCTATTTGTGTTGAAAATTAAAACTATAATCATCATACTGTTTGGTTTGTATCTCAGCTAAAAACACTTTTTTTTTGGAAATTTTCGATTAAAAACGACCTGTAGTCATCTACTAACCGATAATATTTGATTTTTTGTTTTGAGATGGATCTTTCGTATATTATTCTGACCACCGCGAGAAGAAGTTTTTGTACGGTGTGTCCGGAAACCAACTGTCTATGGCTGAGTTTCCAACAATTTTTATGAAAAATTCACAAAATATTACTCAAATGTTGCTCTTTTATATGCTCGAAAATTGCAATACAGGTGAGTTAATTAATTTATTATAAGTGTGAAATTTTTTTTAAATAGACATTAAAACCCACGTAATGTACCTATACTTATTCCTTTTCAAATAGTATGCAGAAATACTAGATTTAGTAGATTAGTTGATTTACTTAAAGTAGTTTGGAAGATATGTGCCAACGTACATTCTAGACAGCCCAAGGAGTTCCTTATTATTGGGATCACCCGAATATATTTATAATTTTATATCTGTCTCGATTAGTTCAAGGTGTCATAAACAACCGCTAAGTGAGCAAAACCATTATACTCTGTGCAGCAAGTTGCGAGAGCATAAAAATAAGTCAGTAGTTTCCGAACTTATTGATATAAGGCCAGTTGTAGATGTATCACACGACTATTTGCATTCGATTTATGTGGGTAATATGTGTACTCTTGAAGAACACAAATATCAATTTCTTCAAAGTTACAATATTTATTAGCACAGACTTTAAAGCCGAGTAATTCGTATGTCCTTGTGGCATTTACTACAGTGGCCATATAAAGGAGCGCAAGTTTGGTGTGGGATTCGTGGTGGGAGAGAGACTCCGTCGCCGAGTACTATCAT